>NC_072412.2:74230740-74535115 GCF_028858775.2 Pan troglodytes | reverse complement strand
TACTGAGATCATTTTATTTGTGGCCTTTAATTTTCTGCAAAGCAACGTAGCTATAATTTTAATCAACACTACCTCTCATCATTAATGTCAAAGAGACCATAATTTGATTAGATTAAATGTGTAAATTGAAGAGGGAAAACTGTATTAGTCCATTGCTGATAAAGACATACCTGAGACTGGACAATTTCCAAAAGAAAGAGGTTTTTTGGACTTACAGTTCCACATGGCTGGGGAGGCCTCATGATCATGGCAGAAGGCAAGGAGGAGCAAGTTACATATTTGGTGGATGACAGCAGGCAAAAAAGGAGCTTGTGCAGGGCAACTCCCATTTTTAAACCCATCAGATCTCATGGTACCCATTCACTATCATGAGAACAGCACAGGAAAGACCCACTCCCATGATTTAACCATCTCCCACTGAGTCCTCCCACAACATGTGGGAATTACGGGAGCTATGAGATGACGCTTGGCCAAACCATATCAAAAACTACCTTAAGCGAGTCTACTATATGGCCTCTATTAAAGGAAATAAATGGTATAAATATAAATTACTTTGAAAAGTTAATGAGATTTTCTATGAGATAATGCCATACTCTATACATATACATATACATACACGTATACATATATACATATAAATATATATACACACACACACACACACACACATATATGTATATATATGGTATTTTAGGTTAAATAAAATATAACGTCCAGTTTGTAAAAGTCAAAAATAGATATTCACATGAATGTTTTTATCAGCTTCATTAATAACTGTCAAAATCTGAGAGTAACTAAGGCATCCTTGAAGAGATGAATGAATATAAAACACCAAAAACTGATGTCAAAATTTTGAAACTAACTTCTACCGCCAAAAGATGAAAACATTCAAATAATATTAATAAAAGCACCAATGTAATAGAGCTGAAATTGAACTCAAAGTACAGAAAAATCATAATCAGAATTTTTAATATTAATAGAAATAAAAGTATTAAGCACATGAGACTAATAGCAATGCAGTAAAATGAAATAATAAAGAAAACAACAGAAATGTATTAGACATTTGTATATTAGAATAAAAATAAAAAGAAATAAATCAATACATAAGATCACTTTTTAAAAGTTTGAGAATTTTTTCAAAGTTTTATCTAACATAATAGGGAAAATAAGGAAAAGTCACAAATACACAAAACAAGATATTTTAGGGTAACTAACAACAGACAAATAGCCGATTTATTTTCAAAAAGCATCTGAGCAACCTTGTACCTTTTTGTACTATTTTGCTCTCAACCCTATTTAAGTAAATAAAACACATTAAAAAACGACAAAAAAGTAGAAAAATTTAAATTATGAAAACTGAACCCAAAATAGGTCATCCAGGTAAAATTACATCCATAGTAGGGGGAAAAATGTGAGTTTTAAAGGAATTGTCTGTCTTTGAAGCCATAAGTTAATAAATGATTAATCTACTTTTTGAACAACAGGTAATATTTTACATACTGAAACCAGAAAACAAAATCCCCAATTTTTGGAAACTTTTAGTGAAGTGAGATTATATTAATCTCATACCTGAAAAAGATTTTTTAAAAAAGAAAGAACAATTTTAATTAAGATTGATGCAAAGGTCATAACAAAATTCAGAATCCACCATGCATTATCTACACACATGGTAGATAAAATTACCTACCCCTTGCTCCCCAAAAATGGAATTCTAGTTTATTATTACAATATGTATTCTGCACATTAAGGCATTAATTAATGTCTTAATTCTTGTAGACTTAAGTAATACAATTATGTTGATGCTAAAAAGGACATCAAAAAGTCAGCACTCAATTTGGGAAAAAATAAAAATTAATAATAACTTTAACCAAATAAACTTTATAACTCTATAATGTTCTAATAGCATCATCTGACCTAACAGGAATATAATAGAAGCAGTTCATCTATAGTCAGAAAAAGGTAACAATATTTTAGTAGAAGGAAATCATAGCTAAAACAATCTGAAATTCATAATATCATTATTTTCAGATTGTAGATGATACAATTTTATGCCTAGGAAAATATAATAATTAAGTAATGATTACTAAAGTCAATTAGAGGATTTTTAAGATGATAGTGAATAGAATTAAATGAATTAATAGCATTTGTTTAAATATAAATAAGTTAAAATGTAATATAAGAGAAGACTTCATTTAAAATAGCATCCATTCTTAGGGGCAATGCTTTCAAACGTTTCCCCATTCAAGATGATGTCGGCTGCGGGTTTGTCATACATGGTCCTTATTATTTTGAGATCTGTTCCTCCCATCCCTAGTTTGTTACCATCAAGGATGCTGAATTTTATCAAATGCTTTTTCTACATCTATTAATATTATCATACAGTTTTTGTTTTTAATTCTGTTTATATGGTGAATCACATTTATTGGTTTAGGTATGTCAAACCATCATTGCACCCCTGGAATAAAACTCATGTGACTGTTGCATATTATATTTGATTTGTTGTTATATTTGATTTGCTAGCATTTTGTTGAGAATTTTTGCATCTATCTTCATTAGTGACGTTGGTCTGTAGTTTTCTTTTTACGTTGCGTTTTCGTTTGGCTTTGGTATAATTTTATTGGATATTGGCTTTGTAGAATGAGTTAGGGAAGATTCCCTTCTCCTAGATATCTTGGAACATTTTCAGTAGCATTGGAACCAGTTATTGTTTCTCCGGTAGATTTTTACTGTTAGTCCATCTGGTGTTGGCTTTTTTTTTCTTCTTTTTGGGAGTTTTTTTTTTTATTACTGTTTCAGTTTTACTGCTCATTGTCAGCCTTTTCAGGATTTCTGTTTCTCCCTTGTTCAACCTTGGGAAGTTTGTATGTTTCCAGGAATTCATCCATATCCTCTGGATTTTCTAGGTCGCAATGTGGAAACTAGAAAATGTTCGTAGAAGTCTCAAGGTGGAAATGTTCATAGTTGTCTCAGAGGTTCTTTTGTATTTGTGTGGAATCATTTGTAATGTCTCCTTTTCATTTCTAATTGTGCTTATTTGAATCTTCTCTCTTCTGTTCTTGGATAGACTAGCTAGCAGTATATCAAGTTTCTTTATCTTTCCAAAAAACCAGCTCTCATTTAGTTGGTCCTTTGTATTTTAGTTTTTGGTCTTAATTTCATTTATTTCTGTTCTGATCTTTGCTATTTCTTTTTTTCTGCTAACTCTGAGTTTTCTTTGTTCTTGTCTTGTAGTTCCTTAAGGTACAACACTAAGTTTTTATTTTATGATCTTTCTATCTTTTTTATGTAGGCATTTAATGCTATACACTTCCCTCTTAGTACTGCTTTTGCCGTATCCCAGAAGTTGTGGTATGTTGTGTCTTCATTTTGATTCATTTCAAAATGTTTTTATTTCTATCTTAATTTCATTATTGACACAAAGATCACTCTTTGTGTCAATTTAATTAAATTGTTAATTAATGAAAATTAATTAAAATTGTTTAATTTCCATGTATTTGTATAGCTTTGAGAATTACTCTTGGAATTGACTTCTAATTTTATTCCACTGTGGTCCAAGAATATACTTGGTATAATTTTTATGTTGAAAATTCTTCAGAGTTGTTTTGTTGCCTGTAGTCTATCTTGGAGAATGTATGTTTTCTGGTTGTTGAGTAGAATATTCTGTAAATGTCTGTTAGGTCCATTTGTTCTAAGGTGTAATTTTAGTCTAGTATTTCTTTGTTGATTCTCTATCTCAAATCAGTGTAGTGCTGTAAATAGAATGTGGAAATCCCCTACTACTATTGTATTTCTGTCTATTTTTAACATCAAATTATATTTCAGGGCTATAGTTGTCAAAATAGCATGGGACTGACATAAAAGTAGACACATAGATCAAAAGAACAGAATCGAGAAGCCATAAGATCTTTGAAAGATCAGAGAACTGATCTTTGAAAAATTGACAAAAACATACACTGGGGAAAGAGATCACATTCAATAAATTGTGCTTGGAAAATTGGATTGCCATATACAGAAACATATGTCACCAGACCTCTGTCTCTCACCATATACGAAAATTAACTCAAGATGAATTAAAGATTAAATGTAAAACCTGAAGCTATAGAAATACTAGAAGGAAACCTAAAATCAAAAACTCTTCTGGACATTGGCCTTGGCAAAGAAGCCATGAATAAGGTTTCAAAAGCAAATGCAATAAAGACAAATAGACAAATGAGACTTAAATAAACTAAATTTTTTTTTTGCATGGCAAGGAAATAATCAACAAAGTGATCAGACAACCTGAAGAATGAAAGCACGTATATGCAAATAGCGCATCTGACAAAAGACTAATATCCAGACTCTACAAGGAATTCAGCCACTGAGCTAGCAAAACACAAATAACTAATTTAAAAAAGGGGGCAAATACCATGAACAGACATTTTTCCAAAGAAGACATACAAATCACCACAAGTATATTTTAAAAATTCTCAACATCACTACTTATCACAGAAATGCAAATTAAAATCACTAAAAATGACTAATATGAAAAATTTTAAAAAATAACAGATGTTGGTAAGGATGCAGGAAAAAAGCAATACTGCTTCCTGTAGCGATTTTACTAATTTCCATTCCCAGTAACTTACTAAAATCACTACAGGAAACAGTATAGAGCTTTCTCCAAGAACTAAAAATGGAAGCAACATTTGATCCAGCAAACCCACTACTGAGTATCTACCCAATGGGAAAGAAATAAACATACCAAAAATGTAACCTGCACTCATGTGTTTAATGCAGCACTGTTCACAATAGCAAAGATGTGGACTCAATGTAAATGTCTATCAGTGGATGATTGACCAGAAAATGTGGTATATATATATAAAATATGGAATACTACTTAGCCATAAAAAAGGAAACATTTTCTGCAGCAACATGATGGAACTAGAGGCCATTATTTTAAGAGCAACAACTCAAAAACAGAATGTCAAAACATGTTCTCTTTTATAAGTGGGAAGTCATTTATAATCATGTACAATGAGAGTCAAATAATAGGCATTGGAGACTTAGAAGGGTGGAACACAGGAGAGAGATGAGAAATGAGAAATTACTCAATGAATACAATGTACACTATTTGGGAAATGGCTACACTGAAATTTCAGACTTTACCACTATAATATATCCATGTAACAAAACTGCACTTATAACCTTTGAATCTGTAATAAGAAAATAGCATCAACACATAACATTTTTTGAAGTAAACTAAAAAATGTAGAAAAATATGAGTATCAAAAATATCTCGATGGATAAAAAATAAACTTGAAGACATTAAAAAAGTTATACTCAGAAAACTCAAAATTAGAGATATATCAATTCTATTTACCTTGCATACAATTATGATATTAAACCATAAAATTACTTAAAAGAATTAGGAAGTAAATCTTTAAAGTCTTGGAATAAGAAGGTGCTTTTTTTAACTATGACATAAAATATAGAATATATAATTAGAATACTGTTGATTAGATTATATTTCTAAAAACATTTCCTGCTAATAAACATTTGAAAAGTCAAAAGAACATACAGAAGCTAGTACATATATTTATTAGTGATTCAAATAATAAGGATTAATCTTCCTATTATGTAATGATCTCATAGAAAATGAATTTAGAATTTTTTTTAATTTTTTAATTTTTTTTTTTTTTTTTGAGACAGAGTCTCACTCCATCACCCAGGCTGGAGTGCAGTGGTGCAATCTCAGCTCAATGCAACCTCCGTCTCCCAGGTTCAGGTGATTCGTCTGTCTCAGCCTCCCTAGTAGCTGGGATTACAGACACAAGCCACCACATCTGGCTAATTTTTTTTTTTTCACCATGTTGGCCAGGCTGGTCTCAAACTCCTGACCTCAAGTGATCTGCCCGCCTCGACCTCCCAAAGTGCTGGGATTACAGGCACGAGCCATCATGCCTGGCCGAGTTTAGAATTATAAAACCAAAGAAAAATAATTAGCAAAATTAATGAATTGAGTTTTGAGGGAAAAAAGCCCTAAAATATATAAAAATATGTTCAACTCCACCTAAGATAAATGCAAATTAAAAGTATAATGACATGCCATTTCTTACTTTCAAACTAGTAAATATTCAAAATGTTGACAACACTCTATAGTAAAATAGGTATGGAATAATCTCTGTATCATGATACTAAGTGAAAAGTTGGAACTGCAGAAACTCAATCAGAAAGGTTAAGAAATTATAATACATATTTATATTTACTACTATAAAACATTTTTAAAAAACAATAACATTGGTAACAGGTGTGTGGATGTTTGGGATGAAGATAACTTAATGGCATACTTCTTTTTTCCATAATTTTAAGTTTGAGCATAGTGAACATATAATAATCAGGAAGATAATTTTTATTATAAGGCATTAAGGCCTACATAATCAAATTATTTTTAAAAAATAAGTTAACAAATTGAATCATCAGTGCTGGAAACTGTATCTTCCAGAACCTGAATCAAATAAAAATATTATCTTGCAATACATAAATATTATAACAAATAAATGAAAAAAATGAGTGTAGGAGTTACATATTTTGGATTTCTATTATGTTCATGGTATAGTACCTCATTGAGGTACCAGAAAAGATGGAGGAGATGCAATTAACAGATAATAGACATTCACATTTCTTGGCTGAATAGCCACTTGGAGCTGCATATTGAAATGGTACAATGACTAGGGGTAATGAATAAGACACAAAATAAACATAAATATATATGTATATATAATTTGAACTTAGAAGGGAGGGATTTTTAGCACATTTTTATCAAAGAAAATTTACAAAATAAAGAAAAACAGATATATTTTTCAACTCTCTCAGGGGAAACATACTTAAATGGCTTTTAAAAAATGTGCAAATAGGTCTATAAGCCAAAATTTCTACACTCAACAAATATAGATACATGCATATAATATGTACATATAATATATACTCATGTTAGAGAATATATACAATGTACACTATATTATATATTTCAAAAATACATTAGTTTTTTTTAAAAAGACATTATTGGTTATACCAAGATTCAGCAATTGCATTAACTATTTATCTCATGTATTGAAATTTTACAAGGACATACTCTATATAAAATAAACTTAGGCAAAATACTCCCCCAAAAAGAAAAAATAAGTAGCATAAGAAACATAATAAACTATGAACTAAGAAAATGCATGTGCAATTAAAAGGACTGATAGTAATGATTACATACCGAATATCTGTTAACAAAGTATACTCAATAAAAAGAACAGCACAAAGAAATTCTTAGTAATAGCATGAAAATAATATTACAAATGGTTTAGAAACATGATCCCTGTGGTTGGATGGAGAGTAGCAGAAGGGATCTTAGTTACAGAAATTTGAAAACTATTGTTCAAACAAAAATATTGTGGTAATGACTGCAGTTGTTTCAAAGGATTAAACTGGAGTTCAAAAATTTAGAAACACAATTTGTATTGTTAAGAAGTACGATAAAGGATATACGCCAGGCACTGTGGAGCATGCTTGTAGCCTCAGCCACTTGGAAGGCTGAGTCAGGAGGCTTGCCTGAGCCCAGGAATTCAAGGCTGTAATGCCCTATGATTAAGCCTGTTAATAGCCACTGCCCTCCAGCTTGGGCAACATAGAAAGATCCCATCTCTTAAATATATGCATGTACATATATTTAATATGTATATTAATATATACATTAATTTGCCCCTGATATTTACACATCAAAATATATGAACTAGTAAATTACTTTCTAATAAAGTGATAAGAGAAAATGTAATCAACTGTTTCAGGGCAAACATTCTACGTTTAGACTGAATGGAAGTCTTTTACTGAGAGGGAATATATTACTATGACTCACATTAAAAATCAAATAAAACAATAATAATAATAATAATTGTGTTTAGCATATAATATCACAAAATAAAAAGTAAATGATATAATAGTAAACAAAATGTGGATAGGTATATAATGTATATATGTATCAATACATAAAGTATTGTTGAAGTTTCTAACACACACACACACAAACAGATAAAAGGTAAGGAAGAGATTCATCAAGGAGTTTGGGAGTGCAATATTTGTAGTAAAGGATACTCCCACACTCTGAAATTAACAACTGACATAAGTACTTTTAAGATAATTACATGGGATATATTTTTAAAAGGAGGCTGATATCTCGTTCACCTACTAATTTCTGACAAAGGAGGGAATTTAATGAGCTGCAGGACGTAGCCCTGGTTACAGCCACATGGGTGGAAGAAAATTAGAGCAGTCTTAAGGTTGAGGTGAGGGTGGGAAAGGTTTTTTCCCAGCAGTAAATGTCCTCCGATCTTACCACCTGGGAATATCAAAGACGTGTCTTTCCTTTGGCAAAGTGCCTGCTCTTGAGCCATCTTGGTAAGTCAGAGAGGAATTCATTGGGACAGAAGACACTAGCAGGAGATTCTAAAACTCCTTATGGCAGAATCTGAGGTGGAGGAAGAGGTTCGTTTGGTGACAGATGCTCAATTTTAATTGTGTTCCTTTCAAGCCCCACAGTCTTTCTTAATTAAAAACGCATGTGCCCACAAAAGAGCCAAAACTACCAGTATTCAATACCCATAGTGAATAGATGCCAAAGTAAATCAGAATATAGGAATAACCAACCAAGAATGTCTACACCACGGAAAGTTTATTAAATCAATGTTTGCCTTGTTTTTGTTTAATCTTTTTCTCCTCCAAACATTTCATGAGAATAGTAAAATCTAGAAAAAGAAATCAGGAGAAATTTCCGAATCAAAATATATCACTTATCTTTGCTCCAGAGGCCTGATATAAGTAAGAGGAGGAGTAAAAATGGAAATCATACCCCTTTTCACTGCAAATTCCTAGAGATCATATATTTCCTTTGCATAGGGAATGAGAAAAAAGACATTAATATAATGAAAAAGATGATCTTTTAATTTTAAAATAGAAAACTAAAAGTTACAAAATTTGCCAAAAATTGTAGGGAACTATATGAGATTTTATATAGTATAAATTTAGCATTAATTAGAGAAAAAGAATCCTAGTTGCACTCTTGAGTTGAATCTAAACTTGCACTGTCACTGCCTATTGATAAATATAATGAAGACAGTTCTGGAGTACGAAGCCTCCGGGGTGTATCTCCTCCAATCTTATGAGAAAGCAGTGACAGGAGAGGTAGTTGTTGTGCATTTGGGATAGGGGCTAAAATCTTGCTCTCCTCCAAGATATCCCTTTAAGATATCAAAAGATATCAATATAGCTGATCACAATCTCCCCCAATTAAAAACTGAATTGTCTTTGGGTTAAACACAGCTGTATCAGTAAATATGGAAAACAAATGGCTAAAACTTTAACAACCATGATTTGCAAAGTCTTTGTCTCTAAAATTTTAATCAGTCAGAAATACGTGCTTCACTTCAAATTTTACTAGAATGTCTTTTTTTTTTTCTCCTGTATCTGGAGATAAAGCATCTCCAGATTTTTCAATTGAGGATTTAGCATTCAGTTGCAATGTGTTTATAATCTGTGCAGCATTATACAATCTATTCTTATTCTCCAAATCCTCAGCTTGTACAATTTTAAAACAAGAATAATATATTGGAAAATTCTAAATTACTTTCATCTCTTTAATTCATTAAAATTGTATGTATAATTTTATAAAGAAGAAAAAGGAGCAAATCATTTGTAAGACATTTTGACAAGCTCAAATTACTCTTTATAAAGTTAATATATTATACTTATATTTCAGCATTAAGATTTACAAGTTAGGAAACACATTATTTTATCTGCTTGCATTCTTGCAAACTACCAAATTATAGAGCACTCACAAAAGAGCTTAGTCACAGTTTCATCCTATCTGTGACCCAGAACATTACAACAGCTTGTGCAGCATAAAAGGGCAAAAAAGGATAAACATCCTTTGCAATTATATAACAATAAATGAACCATAGCTGATCAGCATTATGATAAGATGTGTCCTGAGAGAATTTATTTAGTCAGTTAGTCATTGAGAAGAAGTGCACAGAATAAATCCATTGGGCATATGGGCAGCATGTGTTCAAGGACTCCCTGCAGCATTGAGATGACACATTATTATAAAATATAATGTACCATCTCTGCTATTATCATAATTCTTATGAGAAAAAATAATTCTATGTTTTTATATACAAATATTTCCTGGGAATAAAACAACACAAAAGGTGATGTGGAAAGCTTCTAAAGATATTTTTAACTGTGAAAAGTAGTGATTTATAATAAAACTTGATAAAGAATGGTATATAATGTAAAAAGACTTTTTTTCCTTCAACTTACCAGATGTCTTATGCTTAGTATCATTTATTTTCTTTATTTCATACCTAAAGTTCATATTGACAATCTAAATTAGGTGTTTTTCATACCTAAATTCCAGAATAATATCTGTGACTAAATATATTAATGTATTTTTTTCAATAATAGTTACTTGATAGTACTGCCAAGACTTCTTTGTATGGGTATCATCTATATTTTCCTAATATATTATCTTTTCTTTTCTTAACATGTGAATATATAACTAATATAATCAACATTATTTAAATTAACCAATATTTTGTTTTCAAAATAAATGGTTCCAGAAAAATTACTTAAATTTCCAAAGTTCTTTCCTCAGTGACCAAGAAGAATGGAAGAAAGACTATGAATTTTCTTGTATGTACTAGATTTTAGAAAAATCTAGCTCCAAAAAAAAAAAAAAACAGCAATAAAACAGAATGAAAACAAAAAAAAAGATTTGTGAACCCAGATATATCTTTGATTCTATGTCATAAAGTCATCTGTTTGATAATAGAGATCAGGCAGGCAGTGATATTACACATTAGCAAATTGTGCTATGAAGAAGCCAGCTCATATCAGCTGGCTAAAGCCAGTTGTTTAACACAGCTATGAATAAATTTATTCTATATTGTTTAGGTTAAAAACAAAGATACTACTACTTTATACTCATTACTTCCTAGTTCTTCTGCTAAATTTTAATATTATCTCTGGTTTCAAGGTTATTTATGTCTATTCTAGCTTTGTAGTGAAAATACCATTTAATTAGTGGTACCACACATCTCTTCTAACTCCAAGCAATGTGAAGTTAGTAGCTTGAAATAGGTTCATATAAAAGTATTTGCACTATGAAAATGGACAAGTTGTACAAATCAGGGTAAAATGTATGATTTTGTTAATTTTCCTTTTTTTTCAATTGACAAGGACAGTTTTATTTTTGTTTCTTGCCCATTAGTGCATCTTTTATTTTTATCCTGCCTTATTGTATCAGTTAGAACTTCCAGTGTGATGTTGAAAAGGAGTGGTGAGAGAGGATGTCTTTGCCTCAGTCCTGATCTTAGCAGAAAAGCTTTGAGTTTCTCATGAAGTGTGATGTTAGCTGTACTACAAAAACAGACACATAGACCAATGGAACAGAATAGAAAACCTAGAAATAAGGCCACACACCTGCAACCATCAGATCTTTAACAAACCTGACAAAAACAAGCCATGGGGTAAGGACTCCCTATTCAATAAATGGTGCTGGGATAAGGGTCTAGCCATATGCAGAAGATTAAAACTGGACACTTGTTTTTTTACACAATATACAAAAATGAATTAAAGACTTAAATGTAAAATGAAAAACCACAAAGCCCTGAAAAACAATGTATGCATTCTGGATGTAGAACTACGCAAAGATTTCATGTTGAAGATGCCAAAAGCAAAAGCATCAAAAGCAAAAGCTGACAAATGGGATCTAATTAAACTTAAGAGCTCTGCACAGTGAAATAAACTATTAACGGAGTAAACAGACAATGTAAAGAATGGGAGAAAATGTTCCAACTATGTATCTGACAAAGATGTAATATTCAGCACCTATAAGGAACTTAAATAAATTTACAAGAAACAAACAACCCTTCTAAAAAATGGGCAAAGGACATGAACAGATACTAATCAAAAGAAGATATACATGTGGCCAAGAAACATTTAAATAAAAAAGTTCAATATCATTGATTATTAGAGAAATGCAAATCAAAACCACAATCAGATACCATCTCACATCAGTCAAAATGGCTATTATTAAAAAGTCAAAAAATCACTGATCCTGTCAAGGTTGTGGAGAAAAGGGAATGTTTATCCACTGTTGATGGGAATGTAAATTAGTTCAATCATTGTGGAAAGCAATGGTGCAATACCTCAAAGAGCTAAAAGCAAAACTACCATTTAACCCAGCAATTCAATTTCTGGGTATATACACAAATGGATATAAATTATTCTACCATAATAAGAGAAATCATTCTACTATAAAGACACATATATGTTCTTTCCAGCACTATTCACAATAGCAAAAAAAAATTAAATCAACTTAAATATCCATCAATGACTGATTGAATTAAGACAATGTGATACATATACCCTAAGGAATACTACACAGAATGATGTATTGGTCCATTTTAAAACACTTCTATGAAGAAATATTCAAGACTGAATAATTTATAAATAAAAAGAGATTTAATGGACTCACAGTTCCACATGGCTGGGGAGGCCTGACAATCATGGCAGAAGGTGAGGTAGGAGCAAAGGCACATCTTACATGGCGGTAGGCAGGACAGCATGTTCAGGGGAACTGCTTTATAGAACCATCAGCTCTCTTAAGACTTGTTCACAATCATGAGAACAGCGCAGGAAAGACCTGCCTTCATGATTCTGTTACCTACCACTAGGTCCCTCCCATGACTTGGGAATTATGGAAGCTACAATTCAAGATGGGAATAGGGTGAGGACACAGCCAAACCATATCATTTTGCCCCTGGCCCCTCCCAAATCTCATGTTCTCACATTTTAAAACCAATCATGCCTTCCCAATAGTCCCACAAAGTCTTAACTCATGTCAGCTTTAATTCAGAAGTCCACAATCCAAAGTCTCATCTGAGACAAGGAAGTGCCTTCCACCTATGAGCCTGTAAAATCAGAAGCCAAGTTAGTTAGTTCCTAGATACAATGTGGGTACAGGCACTAGGTAAATATGCCCTTTCCGAATGGGAGAAATTGGCCAAAACAATGGGGCTACAGGCCACATGTAAATCCAAAACCCAGTGGGGCAGTCAAGCTAATGCTCCAGAATGATCTCCTTTAACTCCATGTCTCGCATCCAGGTAACACATGCAAGAGATGGGTTCCCATGGCCTTGGGCAGCTTTGCCCCTGTGGCTTTGCAGAGTACAGCCCCACTCCTGGCTGCTTTCACAGGCTGGTGTTGAGTGTCTGTGGCTTTCCCAGGTGGACAGTGCAAGCTGTCAGTGCATCTACCATTCTGGGGTCTGGAGGATGATGACCCTCTTCTCACAGCTTCAGTAACCAGTGCCCCAGTAGGACCTCTGTCTGGGGGCTCCCATCCCACATTTCCCTAGCAGAGGTTCTCTCTATGAGGTCTCTGTCCCTGCAGCACACCTCTGCCTGAACATCCAGGCATTTCAATACATCCTCTGAAATGTAGGTGGAAGTTCCCAAACTTCAATTACTGACTTCTGTGCACCTGCAGGCCCAAAACCACATGCAAGCCACCAAGGCTTGGGGCTTGCACCCTCTGAAGCAATGGCCTGATCTGTACATTAGCCCATTTTTGCCATGGCTGGCATGCAGGGAACCAGGTACCAAGACTGCACAAAACAGCAAGGTCCGGGGCCCAGCCTAGGAAACAATTTTTTCCTCCTAGGCCTCCCAGCTTATGATGGGAGGGGCTGCCATGAAGACTTCTGACATGCCCTGGAGACATTTTCCCCATCGTCTTGGTGATTAACATTTGGCTCCTCATTACTTATGCAAATTTCTGCAGCCAGCTTGAATTTCTCCTCAGAAAATGGGTTTTTCTTTTCTATGGCATCATCAGGCTGCAAATTTTCCAAACTATTTTGCTCTGCTTACCTTTTAAACATAAATTCCAATTCCAAACTGTATCTTCGTTAATGAATAAAAAGGAATTATTTTAAGAGCACTCAAGTCACCTGTTGGACGCTTTGCTGCTTGGAAATTTCCTCCACCAGATACCCTCAATCATCTCTCTCAAGCTCAAAGTTCCACAGATCTCTAGGACAGGGGCAAAATGCTACTAGTCTCTATGCTTTAGCAATAGATGAGCAATAGGCCTCATCTTCATCTGAGACCATCTTAGCCAGAACTTTTTGGTCAAAACCATTCAATGAGTCTCTAGAAAGCTCCAAACTTTCCCACACCTTCCTGTCTTCTTCTGAGCCTTCCAAACTGTTCCAACCTCTGCCTCTTACCCAGTTCCAAAGTCACTTCCACATTTTGGGGGATCATAATAGCACTGCCCAACTCTACCTATACTAATTTACTGTATTAGTTCATTTTCATACTGCTATGAAGAAATACGAGAATGGGTAATTTATAAAGAAAAAGAGCTTTAATAAACTCACAGTTCCACATGGCCGGGGAGGCCTTATAATCACGGCAGAAGGCAAAGGAGGAGCAAAGGCATATCTTACATAGCAGCAGGCAAGAGAGCATGTGCAGGGGAACTGTCCTTTATAAAACCATCAGATCTCATGAGACTTATGCACTATCATGAGAACAGCACAGGAAAATCCACCCCCATTATTCAATTACCTCCGACCAGGTCCCTCCTACAACACATGGAGATTATGCGAGTTACAATTCCAGATGAGATTTTGATGAGGAGACAGCCAAACAGTATCAAAAGGTATCATGTCTTTTGCAAGAACATGTATGTAGCTGGAGGTCATTATCTTTAGCAAACTACATGAGAACAGAAAACCAGATGCCACATGTTCTCACTTGTAAGTAGGAGCTAGATAACGAGAACACATGGACATAAAGAGCAGAACAATAGACACTGGAGCCTACTTGAGGGTTGAGGGGTGGAAGAGGGAGAGGGTCAGAAAAAATAACTATTGGGTACTAAGCTTAGTTCATGCCTGATTAAATAATCTCAACAACAAATCCCCATGATATAAGTTTTCCTACAAAACAAACACAAAAATAATATAATAAAATGCAAAAAATTTTTGAAATTGGGTTATATGAGTCTTCCAATATTGTTCTTTGTTTTGAAGATTGTTTTGGCTATTTTAGGTCCTTTCTGAATTTCATATATGTGTTATAATCACCTTATAAATGTATATAAAAAGCCTGCTGGGGTTTTTTATTTTAGTTTGATTTCTTTATGTTTTTGAGACCAGGTTATACGACTGGCTAATTTGTGTATGTTTTTTAGAGATGGGGTTTCCCCATGTTGCCCAGGCTGGTCTGGAACTTCTGGCCTCCTGTGATCCACCCTCCTCAGCCTCCCAACATGCTGGCAGTACAATCGCGAGCCACCGTGCCCAGCTCCTGCTGGGATTTTGATTGAGATTTTATTGAATCTAGATTGATATGGCGGGTGTGGAGGGAATTAATTGAATGCTTTGCTGTATCTAGTATTGCCTCATTCATTGAGGTTTTGCCAATTTTTTATGTGATAATCGATTCAACATTAGAGATTTATCATAAAGAGGTTTATATCATTTATTGTTATTTGTAAATGTGTGCTATACTTCCTTTACATCAGTAAAATTTATAATCAACTTATGTATATACACATATACTTACATTATTCTTCCAGAGAACTGGCTGTTAAACATGTATCATCAACCATTGCATAAATTAAAAAATGAGATAACACAGAGAAATACTACATTGCAAAAAAAAAAAGAAAAGAAAAAGAACAGAGAAAATGAACAAAAAGAAAGATGTAAAAATTTTCAGGGAACTCTTGTTTTCCATTTTTTAAAAGTTTTATTTTAACTTCAGCGCTATAAGTGCAGGTTTGTTACACAGGTAAACTTGTGTCATGGGAGTTTGTTGTACAGTTTATTTCATTACCCAAATATTAAGCCTAATACTCATTAGTTACTTTTCCCGATGCTCTCGGTCCTCCCACCCTCCACTGTTTCAAAGGCCCCAGTGTGAGTTGTTTTCTATATGTGTTCACTTGTTCTCATTATTTAACTCCCACTTATAAGTGAGAACATGCAGTATTTGGTTTTCTGTCCCTGCATTAGTTTGCTAAGAATAATGGCCTACAGCTCCCCATCCATGTCCCTACAAAGGATATGATCTCATTCTTTTATTATGGGTACATAGTACTCCATGGCATATATGTTCCACGTTTCCTTCATGCAGTCTATCTTTGATGGTGATTTATGTGGATCCCATGTCTTTGCTACTGTAGATAATGCTGCAATAACACATGTGTGCATATGTCACTATAATAGAATGATTTTTATTCCTTTGGGCATATACCCAGTAATGGGATTGCTGGGTTGAATGTGGTTCTGTCTTTAGATCTTTGAGGAAACACCACACTGTCTTCCAAAGTAGCTGAACTAATTTACATTCCCACCAATAATACATAAGAATTCCTTTTTCTCCACAAATTGCCAGCATCTATTACTTTTTGACTTTTTAATACAAGCCATTTTGACTGATGTGAGATGGTATCTCACTGTGGCTTTGATTTGCGTTTCTCTAATGATCAATGATATTGAGATTTTTTTCATATGATTGTTGACCACATATATGTCTTCTTTTGAAAAGTATCTGTTTACATGCAACCAAACCCAAATGCCTGTCAATGATAGACTGGATAAAGAAAATGTGGTACATATACACCATGGAATACTACGCAGCCATAAAAAGGAATGAGATGATGTCTTTTGCATCATCTGAGTGTGATGATGTTTTAGTTTGCTGAGTTTGATGAAGCTGGAATCCATCATACTCAGCAAACTAACACAGGAACAGAAAATCAAACATCACATGTTCTTACTCATAAGTGTCAGCTGAATATTGAGAACACATGGACACAGAGAGGGGAACAACACACACTAGGGCCTGTTGAGGGGTAGGGGACAAGGGGAGGGAACTTAGAGGACAGGTCAATAGGTGCAGGAAACCACATGGCACATGTATACCTACGTAGCAAACCTGCACATTTTGCACATGTATCCTGTATTTTTTAGAAGAAATAAAGAAAAACAAAAATTAAAAAAGAAAATAACAATAAGGCTTTCAGACGACCACTGAATTATTTCTAAATAATTAAAATATAAATAAATGAATAAATAAATAAATGAGAAAAAAGTCTGTGTTTATGTCCTCTGCCCAGTTTCTTATGGGGTTGTCATTTTTTTTAGTAAATTTGTTTAAATTTCTTATAGATGTTGCATATTAGACCTTTGTCAGATGCGTAGTTGG
Source organism: Pan troglodytes (assembly GCF_028858775.2). NCBI lineage: Eukaryota > Metazoa > Chordata > Mammalia > Primates > Hominidae > Pan > Pan troglodytes. The sequence goes on along the minus strand of NC_072412.2, from coordinate 74,517,812 downwards.
CAAAACTTTCCTCCTATTCTTTAAGTTGTCTGTTTACTTCATTCATAGTTTCTTTTGCTGTGCAGAATCTCTTTACCTTACTTAGATCCTATTTGACTATTTTGCTTTTGTTGCAATTGCCTTTGGTGTCTTCGCCCTGAATTCTTTTCCTGTACCGATGTTCTAAATGGTATTGCCTAGGTTGTCTTCCAGAGTTTATATAGTTTTGGGTTTTACATTTAAGATTATAATCCATCTTGAGTTAATTTTTGCATATGATTTAAGAAAGGGGTCCAGTTTTAACCTTCTGCATATATCTAGCCAGTTATCTCAGCACCATTTATTGAATAGGGAATCCTTTTCCTATTGTTTGATTTTGTCAGGTTTGTCGAAGATCAGATAGTTGCAGATGTGCAGTTTTGTTTCTGGGTTCTCTATTCTGTTCCACTGGTCTATGTGTCTGTTTTTGTACTGGTACTGTGCTATTTTGGTTACTGTAGCCCTATAGCATAGTTTGAAGTTGGGTAGCCTGATGCCTCCAGCTTTGTTCTTTTGCTTAGGATTTCCTTGGCTATTCAGGCTCTTTTTTTTATTTCATGCGAATTTTAAAATAGTTTTCTGTAGTTTAGTGAAGAATGTCAAAGGTAGTTTAATTAGAATAGCATTGAATCTATAAATTGATTTGGGCAGTATGGCCATTTTAATGATATTGATTCTTCATACCCATGAGCATGGAATGTTTTTCCATTTGTTTGTGTCATCTCTGATTTCTTTGAGCAGTGCTTTGTAGCTCTTCTTGTAGAGATCTTTTACCTACCCAGTAAGTTGTATTCCTAGGCACTTTATTCTTTTTGTGGCTATTGTGAATGGAAGTATGTTCCTGATTTGGCTCTCGGCTTGACTGTTATTGGTGTATAGGAATGCTAATGATTTTTGCACATTGATTTTATATCTTGATGCTTTGATGCAGCTGTTTATCAGTTTAGGAAGCTTTTGGGCTGAGACTATGGGGTTTTCTAGGTATAGGATTATGGCATCAGCAAGCAAACATAGTTCGACTTCTTCTCTTCTTATGTGAATACACTTTATTTCTTTCTTTTCCCTGATTTCTCTGGCCAGAACTTCCAATACTATGTTGAATATGAGTGGTGAGAGTGGGCATCCTTGTCTTGTGTTGGTTTTAAAGGGAATGATTTCAGCTTTTGCCCATTCAGTACTATACCATTAAATGACACTAAAGTATTTCATTTTTTTGTGTTTCGACTTTATATAAATAGCTACTTACAAGCCTTGTGGATTTGCAATAGTATTTACAAAGCCGCCATTCTGAAATAGCTAATCTAACCCATTTGAATTGGAAATGTTTCCTAAAACACCAAAAGCATACGTTGGGTCATTTGTGAAATCTGCTGATATATGTTTTTCATTTTAACATGCATATCTAAATTTCTCAATGAATATACAATTAATGTTGCTAACTTTTATGTTGTGAAGTGTAGTATAGTTTCTCAAATAAAATATTATGAGTACAACTAACAAGATGTCATCAAAGTTTTTATCCAAGATTTTATTTAATTTTACGAAAATGAAGATTTTATTTAATTTTACAAAAAGCAAATCCTAACGGGCTTCTTGAGAACCTGGAAGGTTAGACAAAGCCTATTTTTTGCCATTGGATATAGTAATTGGACAATGTATTTAAAAAGTAGAAATATATTACTTTTTTACTATGGAAAAATAAATAAATTTGATTCTGTTTCTAGATCTATGTCAAAATGGATTCTAGGAATGACCTTGCTGATTAAAATAATTTAAAAGTTAGGTAGTTTTAAAATCTTATTCAATATAAAAAAGAAAGTATTTTCACTTGTTACAAATAAAGTGACAGCACTAATCCTGAAGGCAACTGTATTTTACTCTGTTTCTGCCAAGTCATTGAGACATTGACAACACCTATAAATTTTTCGGAGGAAACATTATAATGAGAAGTCTTTACATAATCACTAATATCATACTCTCTGGGGAAAAACTGAGAGCTTTCCAAAGATGAGGAATAAGAAAATGATTCCTACTTTCACAATTGCTATTCAACATTGAACCATAAATTCTAGCCAGAGATATTAGAAAAGAAAAGAAAATACATTCAAATTGTGAAGGAAGAGGTAAAACTTGTCTATTCACAAATGCTATGATCATATATACTGAAATCCCAAAGTATCTATAAAAAAACACATTCAAAAAATTTACAGCATACAAGACTAACAAGAAATTATTTGTGCTTCTATATATCAGTAGTGAAACATTGGATAAGAAAATTAGGAAAGCAATTCCATTTACAATAGCAACTAAAATAATCTACTTAAGAAAAATGGAGTAAAAGTCATGTATGTTGAAAACTACAAAATTTTGCTTCAAGAAATAAAAGTTCTGAATAAATGGAAAGACATTGGTGTTTATAGATTAAAAAGACATTTTTAAGATGTCAGTATTACCCAAAGCAATCTACCGGTTTAACACAATTCTTAGCAAAATTCTAACAGCATTTTCACAGAAATGGAAATGTTGACTCTCAAATTTTTATGAAATTACAAGAGACTGAACAGTCAAAGAATATTGAAAAATAATAACAACAATGGAGGACTCGCATTTCCTGAATTCAAAACTTACTACAAAGCTACGGTAATCAACACATAATGGTACTGATATAAAGACAGATATATGGACCAATAAAATGGAAGAGATAACTCAGAAATAAGCTCTCATGTATATGGTCAACTGATTATCGACAAGGGTGCCAAGAATACTAAATGGAGAAAAAAGCCTTTTTAACAAATGATGATGGGAAAATGTAATATCCATATGCAATGTAATGGAATTAAAGTCTTGTTTTACAGGTTATATAAAACTTAATTCAAAATGGATTCAAATCCTAAACTTAAAAGTAAAAAGTATAAAAATATTAGAAGAAATATAAGGGAAAATCTTCAGGACATTATATGTGGCAATGATTTTTTGGGAGAATATGACATCAAAATCACAGATAGCAAAAGAAAAAAATAGACAAATTATACTTTATTAAAATTAAAAATATTTGTGCATCAAAGGATTCTACTAAGAAAACATAAAATGACCTATAAAAGTAACACATATAAATTATACATTTGATAATAGGTTAATATTCAAGCTATATAAACCACATCTAAATCTCAACAACAAAAAACCAAACAATTCAATTAAAATATGAGCAAGGGACTAACATAGACATTTCTCCAAAGAAGATATACAAACAGCCAATAAGAACACAAAAAGATGCTTGAAGTTATTAGTCTTTAGAGAAATGCAAATCAAAACTGCAAGATACAACTTCACACCTTCTAGGACGTCTATAATTAAAACAAAAAAAAGCAAAAAAAAAAAAAAAAGGAAAAACAAAATAATAAGTGCTTCCAAGGATGTGAAGAAATTGGAATTTTTGTACTTTGTTTGTGGGAATGTTAAATGGAGCATTCCGTAAGGGAAAGAAATTGGTGGTTTCTCAAAAAGTTAAACACATAACTATCTTGTAACTCAGTAATTCTACTCCTAAGTGTATTTCCAGAAGACTTGAGAGCAGGGACTTGAACAGATATTCGTACATGAATGTTTATAGCAGCATTATTTGCAATCATGGAAAGATGGAAACAATTCAAGTGTCCATGAACAGATGAATTGATAATCAAAAGATATGATACACATAAAATGTAAGACTATCCATGAGAAGGAATAAAATTCTGATATACGCAACACCATGAATCTTTTAAACGTTATCCTTAGTGAAATAATCCAGTCACAGATGAACCAATATTGTGTAATTTCACTCATATAACTTATCTTGAATATCCAAATTCCTAGAGACAGAAAGTAGACCAGAGGTTACCAGTGGCTGCAGGAGATGCGAAAGGGAAAGTTGTTGTTTAATGGGCACAGAGTTTTTTTGGGGGTTGATTACATTTTTATGTATAGATAGTGGTGATTGTTACACCACTTTGTGATTGTGCTTAATGCCACTGTATTGTATATTTATGAATGATTCCAATGATAAATATTATGTTATGTATCATTTACTACAATAAAACCAAAACAACAATCAAAAGACAAGATTTTAAAATATCTATTTGGAAGCATGAGGAACCAAGGACCTAGGAGGAAACAAAATATTTTGTGATAAGGTATGTCTGATTCCTCCACTTTTAATTTAGTGTCATTTTCCATAAAATGACTCACCGTATGAAGGCCAAGCAGAAAGCATTGAACTAGAGCTTCCCTCAGTGTGGTGCTGTCACGAAGATAAAAAAGTGCACTTCAGTAGGACAGACAGTACTTAAGGTGACAACACCTGTATTAAATAAAAGAAACAGTGAAAAGTTGCCTTAGATTTTTGCTCTTGAAGATTCTGAAAATTTTAACCTGTTTAGGAGACATAGAAACCAAAAACCAAAAAGAAAACAGCTACTAATAGGCCAAAGACAAAGTTAACAAAATATTATATCAGTGACATGGAGCTAGGGAAACAAACAAACGAATAATTATAGTTAAATTTCCACAAAGAAGAAAGAACCTTAATTTAAAAAAAATTAAAAATCTCCCAGGCTTCTTTTCTTTGAGATTTCTAAAAGTCTACATACAAGACACATGATAAGGAGAGGGAGTAAAATGACCTTTAAAATACCTGAAATGTGCTTCAAATCATCTTGATTCTTATTTAGACTTGTGAAATAATTTATCAAACTTCATTTGAAAAGGAAACTATGGAAAAGGAAATTAATCCGTCTTGATAAATTAACATCACCTCCTGACTCTAACATGTTTAATACAATATTCAGCATCCAAATAACCAAAATAAGAGAAACTGTACGATAAAAAACTATCTCTATCGCTCTCTCTCAAAAAGAGACAGAGAGAGAGGAAAAAGCAATGGAGTGGTGAAAAAAGTAATGTTGACCTGAACAAAACTCTCAATCTAACTGATTTTATTGATATTTGTAGAATACTCATCCAACAAGAGTCAAACTTACATGGAGAATTCATCAAGAAAGAACACATTTTGTACCATAAAACACATCTTAAACTTAATAGTATATAAATAATATAAAATACGTTTTTAGGCTACAGTAAAATCAAACTAGAAACAAAATGCATAAATATATCAGAAATATTCTTAAATATGTGGAAATTAAAATGGCATACTTCTGAATAGTACACGGGTCAGAGAATTCTCAAGAGAAACTGAAATGTTTTGAACTAAGTGAAAATAAAAATACAACTTATTTAAGTGTCTGGGATGCAGTGAAAGAAGTGATTAGAGAGAAATTTACAAAAATAACCTAAGTTTCTACCTTAGGAAACTAGAGAAAAAAGCTATTTAAGCCTAAAAAGAAGAAAATACAAAAAAATTAGAGCAGAAATTAAATTAAAACCAAGAGGCTAAATATGTTCTTTGAAATGATCAATTATTTTAATTAATATCTATCCAATTGAATTTTTTTACCTATATTCTAGTTCCGTAGGTTTTTCTTTCTTTGTATTTCTCATATGTTCATGACTATTGTTCACCTTTTTACACCAGATCTTTACTTATGTGTAATTGCTTTGAATTTTTTGTCTTTTTCAACATCTGGGTCATTACTGACTCTGGTTTTATCAACTCTGTTTTTGATGGTTCTTTCCTGCTTTTTAAATTTGTCTTGTACTTTCACTTAACATAACACATCATATTTAGAATACCAGAGACTGAAGTAAATTATATTTACCCCTAGAAATGCACCTGCTCAATTTGTTGCTGTTTTCTGTTTGTTTATTTTGCTGTTAACATGAATGTTTGATTCTTTCTCATCAGGAGCTGAGCTGGGTTTGGGTCTTGTTGCTATGTTTACCTCCAGGGCATAACAGCTTGCATTTTCCTATGCTGTATATCAGGTAGTGGCTGAGGCATCAGAGGGGTTTTTTTCTCAATGTTCTAGATTCATTCTTCATTACTGGCATTAACCCTCTGATCTTGACAAAGAGATATTCTCTCTCTACACTCAGCCCATCCCCAGTGCTCTTCTGTTATTGCTTTTGCTCAATTTTATCTAAGATGTTTGAGGATCAATAATTGTTTTGTATTCTTCTGCTTCAATATTAGGCTTAAGTGGGCCTTGTTTGCTTGGTTCTCTAAGGTGTGCCCTTTTAAGTACCTTTTCCGTTATCCCCAGTTATAGCTAAGAATCTCAGCATCTTAGTTAGGGGATAGAGTTCTTTTAGTCTTATTTAGTGGTAGATCTTTTCTGATAGTATCTAGAAAATTAGGTTGGTGCAAAAGTAATTGCAGTTTAGATTCTTGGATTTAGAATATTGTTCTCCCTTTCCCTGTATGGCAGAAATTTTATTATTGTTTCCTTTACTCCCAGACAGATTTTGACCTGTCTCATGGATGGAAAGTTTTTCTGTATCTCCTCCAGTAGCTTAGTTTTTGTTTATCATCTCTCTGATGCTGAACATTCTCATGAAAATCTGTGAATGAGTGCAAATTCCATTTGTGTCTGCAACTCTCAGGGTTTCTATATATACATGCTAGCTATACTCACCTTTTAGCAATTTGTTATATAAAATTTAGCCAGATTCTCAGAGTTTATTACCTACTTGCGTGGTGTCCATGTCTCTTCCTTCTCTGCACTGCCACAGGTGTGCCAGTGCTTACATCCTCTCTCCTCTTGAGTTAACATATATTATTTTAGATATCAAGCTGCTTGTTTGTGTAGCAACCTGAGCTCTCCGACAGATTCAAGAAAAGTTATGATCTATGAAAAAGAGTTATGAATGTCACTTAGCAAAAGAAAGGTTCTGGAGTTAAGCAGGCCTTTTCCTTCTTAGATACCAGTTTGATATCCCTTGGTAATATTCATTTTATTCATATATCTATATAAAATGAAATTATTCACCAAATTCTAAGAGATATCTTTCTAATTAACGTTCTACTTTCAGTTTATCTTTCCTAGTAATGTTTTAATGAATCTTTAAATTGAAGTCTAGCTTACCAACCCTATATTAAACTTTATAATCCTTGCTAACTCAAAACAAATTATCATTTTGGTAATAACACAACATTGTACTTTGGAAAATTAATATTGTTAATAATCTCAGACTAGAAAATATAGGAATCATTGAATAAAGGATACTTTAAAAAATATTTTACATCTATATATCTTAACTGTATATATCTTAACTATATATATCTTAACTGTATATATCTTAACTATATAACTTAAACTGTGGCTTGAAAAAGTGGAATGCTTATGGTCTTATGACAGTTTTGGAAAATGTATTATATAATTAGTTCCTTTTTTTCCAAAAAATATGGCACACTTTCCCTAAATGTGAATGTACATAAACCATCCCATGGGAATGGGTAATGTTTTATTTTGTTTTCATAATTTAGCCTCAAATACATATAACCTGTTAGACTTTATGTCAGTACAACCGCTTTCTTCAACTTCTGTGCTGCAGACAGATTTTTAATCCTACATATGCACCTGGAAGAGAAAGTTCAGGAAAACAATATACTCAGAAAACAGAAATACCCCACGTGGCCCATTTCCAACTTTACATTACCTTTTCCTGGGATTGTGTTCCATTCCTCTGAGACTTTCTGATGTTTTGGGGGGTATACATTTAAAGGGTACAAGAGCAATTTTTTTTACATGAATATATTGTGTAGTGGTGAAATCTTGGCTTTTTGTACATCTGTCACCAGAATGCTGTACGTTGTACCCACTAAGTAATTTACCACCACCTATCACTCTTCTTTCCCCTTCCTTTTGGAGTCTCCAGGATCTGTCATTCCATGCTGTATGTCCATGTGCATACCTTAGCTTTACCTTCCACTTGTAAATGAGAACATTCAGTATTTGACTTCCTGAGTTGTTTCACTTAAGATAATGACCTCCAGTTCATGTTGCTGCAAAAGACATGAATTCATCCTTTTATGTGGCTGAATAGTATTTCAATATATACCATATTTTCTTTATCCAATTATCCATTGATGGACACTTAAGGCTGATTTCATAGTTTTGCTGTTGTGAACAGTGCTGTGATAAACATATAAGTGTAGATATCTTGTTGATATAATTATTTCTTTTGCTTTGGTTAGAGACCCAGTAATTGTACTGCTGGATCAAATGGTAGTTCTATTTTTCATTTTTGGAGAAAGCTCCATACTATTTTCCACAGAGGCTGTACTAATTCACACTCCCACCAACAGTGTGTAAGTGTTCTCTTTTCTCTGCATCCTTGCCAACATTAGTTGTTTTTGACTTTTTAATAATAGCCATTCTGACTAGTGTAAGATGACATTCATGATGCTGAACATTTTTTTTCATATTCTTGTTGGCCATTTCTATGCTGTCTTTTGAAAAATATCTATTCATGTGTTTTGCCCATCTTTTAATGAGGCTATTTGTTGTTGTTGTTGAGTTCTTTGAGTTCCTTAATCAGAATTAGCACATTGGACTTCTGCTGGTTTTCCATCAGGACAGTGCTCCAGTCCTCATGCTCCAGGCATTTGTTGAAAAAGATAAAAATAACATAAAGAACAGCATTTAATCAGGAGATAATACTGTAAATGTTTACATGTCCCCCTTTTCTTCATGGTCATGGCCCAAATACATTTTATTTTCAGGGTAGAGGAAGAGTAGGTAACCTTGAGCTTTGGCTAGGAGTTAAATCTAACTCATAAATCCTACAGAAAAAATGAAGCAGGAATAGATATTCTAATACAATGGGATAGAGTGATGGGTAGTTGCATTTCTACTTCTATGAAGCCAAAACTGAGAGTCCTTATACAAAACCAATGTAAATGCTGTTCTAAAATGATATGGGGGAAAACATAAATGGGATACTCATTGTAAAATAATTTTACCTTTAATGTAGTCCAAGGATTTCTTCAAAATCTGATTTTGAAAGAGTTTCTACAATCATTTTAAAATTAATTATTTACCTAAGGGCAGATTTTTAAAAGTAGCCTTTTTTTTCCCCAAAGGAATGCTCAGAATACTAATTACGGCAAAAACACAGTAAACATAACCTTTTCATAGTGAATTCATTCCAGATGAAATCTCAGGTTACACCAAATCAACATAGGATCGAAAAGCACACACACACACACACACACACACACACACAAGATTGTTGGATCTTTAAAATAAAAATCTAACCCAAAGAATGTGATTTAACTTTCCCATTTAGAAGAAAAGTGCAGCTTGCTGCCAGCACTCATTTAATTTTACATCAACATGCTCTTTGAGGCTGAAGCAAAACTGACTGATTTTCAATGTAAATATATATACATTATATATATATATAAATAAACTATTATTGGAGTTATTTCTAAGCAGAATATCAGAATTGTCTAAATCATCAGAATCATCTATTTTGGAAAAATTGGATTCATCAAATAAATCTTTGGCCAACGATTGCTCCAGAAGGATGTTAACATCATGGGTAAGAATGCCACGTTTTCTAGGATTTGACATTTCAGCACTCAAAAATTACTATATTTTGGAAATGGAAATACTACTCCTAAAAACAGAATGCTGTAAATAGAATGATGTCTTTTGTTTCCAAAGTCAATATACTAGAGTGTGCGAAAAAATAAATAAATAAAATCCAGATATTTCGTGGCAAAGTTATCTCAGGATAAATGCTGCAGCTGCAACTGCCACCGGCGAGTATTCTTGAGGCAAATGGGAAAAGGGTTAAAACTTGTATTTTTTTAAGCTTTTTTTTTAAGGATTGGAGCAAAGTACACTATGATAGACAGAATTATGCCACTTCCTCCCCAGAGTTTTTCATGCCTTATTCACCTAAACCTGTGAATACATTGCATTACAGGAAAAAAAAAAGTTTCCCAGATAACAGGAACCTTATAATAGGGAAATTAGCCTGGATACTCCAGGTGAGCCCAATCTAAGTACATCAACCCTTAAAACAGAGAACTTTCTCTTACCTGTAGCAGAAGAGATTCAGCAGTGAGGAAAGTCAGATAGAATCAAGTCATGATGATTTAAAGCAATACTGCTGATTTGAAGACAAAGGGGGCAACGTGGAGATACTTACGTGATAGCCAGAAAACAAACAAAAACTGGGTTTTCAACCCTATAACTCAGGGTTCCCCAACCCCCAGTTCGCGGACCAGTACCAGTCTATGACCAGTTAGGAACCAAGTGGCTGAGAAGGAAGTGAGCGGAAGGCAAGCAAATGTCACCGCCCGAGCTCCACCTCCTGTCAGATCAGCAGAAGCATTAGATTCTCATAGCAGCGAGAACCCTATTGTGACCTGCACATACAAGGGATCTAGGTTGCGCACTCCTTATGAGAATCTAATGCCTGATCATTGTCACTGTCTCCCATCACCCCAAGATGCGACCATGTGGTTGCAGGACCACAAGCTCAGGGCACCCACTGATTCCACATTATGATGAGTTGTATAATTATTTCATTGTATTTTACAATGTAATAATAATAGAAATGAAGTGCACAATAAATGTAGTGCATTTGAATCACCCTGAAACCATCTCCTTGCCCCCAGTCCATGGAAAAATTGTCTTCCACAAAACTAGTCTTTGGTGCTAAAAAGGTCAGGGACTGCTGGAAGCAACTGAATTCTACCGAGAGACTGAATGAGCCTAGAAACAGATTCTCCCTGAAAGCTTGAAGGTAATAGCACAGGAACACAAGCTATATTGATTTTGGTCTTCAGAAACCAAGAGCAAATGAGCCAGTCCAGCCCACATGAACTTCTCACCTTTAGAACCATGAGATAGTAAATTTGTGTTGCCTTAATGGGCTACATGTGTGGGAATCTGTTACAGCAGCAAATAGAAAGCTAATGCATTCACTTTAATAATCCCAAATTAGAGTGAAATATAATTCCACAGACAGCAAAACCATTTTTGTTGAAAAGCCCAATGATGCAATTTTAATGTTTTATTTTAGAACAGTAAATATACCTCTCTCTATATAACATATACATGTATATATATATTGTGTATGTGTGTGTAAATATTTGCATATAATGAATAGACTTGGCTAATATCCCTGTCTTTATATGTTATTATTCTGCTTATTTCCAACCATTTTGCAGAAATTGGGAAGCAGTGGTTTCATGTTCTATGTGAGATAACATTTATTCACATGAGAATTGTATGTGTTTATATGTTTACACCAATTTAAAAGTTTAACCAAAGTCAGAAAGAATAGAGTTTTAACGTATTTAAAGAAAGTGGGACAAATCAAATATTTTCTGTAAAATTTAAAATATGAACTTTTTTATATTAATATGGTTTATAATGACTTTTTTTTTACTTCAGGTGATCTTCATGTATATTTAATCTGAAGTAATAGGTTTGAATTAAAGCTTTTGAATTCAAACACATGGCACATACCTTTAGAGATGAATGGCTTTCAGTTTTGCTCTTATTTAAAGTAGTGGAATGCTGAAAAACACAGGGGAAATTTCTTTTATTTAGAGACAATTTTGACAAAATTAAGCAAGTGAAAGTAGTTACCTTGGCCCTTGTTTATTCTGACTCTATTTCAAAGTTGTAAGGAGATGAAAAAGTTGAGGTAAAGTAACTAATCCAAAACTACCTTTGTTTCTTTTATTTATTTATTTTTGAGTATTCTTTGGTCTACTTGAATGTTGTAAGCTGACTGTTTTACTTAATTATGCAGAGGATGATTAGATACATTAGGAAATGTATGAAAATGAATTAAGTTATAAGATTATATTTTAAATTTGTAAAACCAATTTCTATGTAAATAAGGACATGTGATGTTAGGGATAGGAAATGTGATAAATTTAAGAATCAGAAAAGGGGAAGTTTAAGAATGATTTTGAGTTTAGAGAGGACTTTCTGTATCTCTCAATGTCACATTAGATGCAGTAAGACCAACCTAAAACTCTTCCCCAGATAAATACCTCAAGGAAAGCTAGAAGTAAAACTGGCCCCCAAATCAAAAGAGGTACAAGACCTTAAGAGAAACAAAAATAAAACACAACAAATAAAAATGCTTTGAAATAAAAAAATGCTTATGTTTGTATACAACATATTTGTATACATATAAATCAGTATGCACTATCATGTTATTATTATTCTTAACATTAGCTATAATACCATGAAGATATAAGTGAGCAAGGAAGAATTTAAAAAAAAAAAATCTGTGTAGCACAGTGACTCACACCTTTACTTCCAACTACTTGGGATGTTGAAGCTGGGGGATTCCTCAATCCCAGGAGTTCATACCTGCAGTGAACTGTGATCCTGCTACTGCCCTCCAGCCTGGGCAGCAAAGTGAGACTCCCTCTTTTTAAAAAAAAGAAATCCATGTAAATGAATTGTATTGAAGAAATACTTCTTTCCTAGTATTACACAAAATTGGAGAGTGCAATGTAGAATATTTGGGGGTAAAGAGAACATTTGACTGACTTTGCTCAAATTTTTATATTTTTAAAATTCTAAGATCCTTGCTCAGAAAAAGATGATTATTCATTACTTTGTCTGTCATGCTTTCATGGGTTCACTGACTTTTGTATTTATTGTTAGGGTGTTTGGGTTCCTTTCAATAATTTATTCCCACGAATAAACTATTCAATTTTTCTTGTGAATTGATTTAAATCAACTTAATTATGCAAAAATGAGGCTATATTTTGTAGTGATTGGTTGCATTAGCTGTCAAAAACATGATGTGGAAAATATTACCTACTCTATTCCACAACCTCAATAGCAGATTACATGAAACTAAGTCTGACGCCAAATTCTGCACCTCATAGAGATATTTATTATATACAAATTGACAAGCAGTCACAAAACATTTTATAAGATATAATCTGTAAACTTAGTGAAACCCCACTTGTTGTCGTTTTAGGTGGTTTCACCACGTGCTTTATAAATAGAACTCAAACCCCAGACCCAGCAGCATTCCCCAGGCAAGACTGTGTAGGAATGCCTGAAAATACTTTGGTGAATGGATCTTGATTAGAAGATGAATGACTCAGAAGACTAGAAAGTATATATTTGTTATACACTATACCCAGAATAGAAATCATGTCCTTATATACTCTGCACAAATATATGATGCCGATGCCCATACCATATCCAAATAACCAAACATGCATTAGCAAGTTACTAAGGGTTTGGGTCAAGGAGCTACTATAACCTACATCTGCTCCCCAGTTGTACATAAAACAAGCGCACTCTATCCAAACATACATCAGTGGACAAATAACAACAACAACAAATACTTTGTGTAGTTGACGGCCTGCATTCTGCAATCTCCCTGATTAATGGGAGGACAGAAGAGCCATCTGGAACACAATCCTGAAAGTGAAAAGTTATGAGACTTTCTGAAGTTTTATATCCTGTTCACAGGTGATGAGGATATCTGAGTTACTTTAACTCTAAAACCTTTAGTTTCACATTTTGGTTTACTTTTAGATTCATAAAAAGAACACACTTCGATCTTTGATCATACTTATTAGCAAGTTGTGTGTGTGTATTGTTGGTTGTTGATAAATTTTAAGAGTTATCTACACAGAACTCTTTATGAAATAATGCAAATTCATCAGTTTTGTCCTGTGAATTTTTCTATCATGTTGTCAGGTTCACAACTACACCAAAGGTCAAGTTGAGGTCCTGAGGGAGCGGGTAGATGAGCAGAAAGAACACTTGGGGTGGGGCGTAGGCAGGTGAAAAATGATTTTATTCAGCAGCAGCTGTCATCAACAGCTTTCTCTCACACTATCTGCCCTGTCTCAGCTGCTTAGTCAGGTGGCCCCCACACACAGCTGCATGGCCGGCTCTCCCTTGCCTTCAGGGTCAGAAGCTTAACTTTTTCTCTCTCTGGGCATGATCAAGCTGAGCTGTGTCCTGGCTCCCCTCTGTCCGTATGCAAAGACAGACAACTCTGACTGTCTCGTTCTCTGTGGGCCAGTACCCCTGTACAGTGTCAACAGGACAATTATACTTTTACAGACAATAGTGGCTTAGAGACAAGTGATGGTGTTCCCCATGTTGTGGCTATGGTGGTGAACTTCTCTATGTTATGTCTACATGGTTATGTTAACAAGTGGAGTTATATTCTTGCGCTCTAGACTCACTGAGTCACGCAGGATGTAAACATCCTACCTCAGCCTATCCTTGACCAAAGCACAGCCATGTTTTTTCACATGTTAGTTGACCACACATAAAATTAAAATTGAAAGTACCTAGTACTTGCAAAATATAATACAGATTTTACTGAACTAATATTGAAGTGCTAATTTTCAAGAAGTTCAAAATTATAGTCATTGCAAGTAATTTTCTCTTTTTTCTATTTTGTGCATTGTCTCACTGTCATTCTTTCAGTTTTAGTTTCCCAGAAATTTAGAGATTTTTAAAGGTATAATTTGTAATTACGAAAAAAAATTCCAGTTCAAAAATAGAAAGATAGAGATATATATATACTCTTTAAAGTTTAATTAAATTGATTTTTAAATATTTCCCACACTGTATTTTATATATTTAAATGCATTTTATTGTTTATTTAAAACACTGTAATTATCTTGCCATATTATTTTTATACAACAGGAAATTAATGTAAATGTATCTAATGCAGTCATTATAGTTAGATCTAAAAATAAGAGATTGGATAGTGTTAGTAGTAAAATATGTCAATGCCATACAACAGATATTAGAAGAAATGATATCTGTCAATGAAAAGCAAATAACAGTAAACAACCCAGCCAAATAATTATTTTAGGTAAATTTCTGGAAAACAGTGTTTCTTCAGGAGACACATGTACATACTATAGGCACAGAAACTAAGTTTTATTTGTGATAAAAACTCTCATTTCTATTTATTTTTCAATTTAAATAAGACAGAATAGAAATCAGAGACGTAACAAATTTGTGGGTACCGCACAATATAATTTCCCATATGTCTTAATCAATAGGATTAATACAACATTTTTCTCTATAAAACAATAATACGAACTACAAAATAAGTCTAAATAGTTTCTAGTAATATGCATGAATACCTTGCATGCTTAGTTTCAGTTAAAAAAAAAAAGACTATTTCTACCTCAGGAATTATCTTAGTTTCTAATTTAAAGTTGCTAAATACTTATTAAATTAATGTATATCTCTCCCAGGTTTTGTGGTTTATCAGGTTATGGATGTGCTCTTAGACAGAAAAAAATTATTTAAAAGAAGGTTCTTTTTTATGGTGAGATACATTTTTGGTTGAAAATCATCTGACAGCAATACTATAGTCTATTATTTGTAAAGGAATAGTTTATTTTTACTTTGACCAAATTTTAAACTCAAGTATCATTATTTTGAAAAGTCTCAACTAATTTTTATAACTTTTCATCATTATCTCAAAGCTAATAATACCACTTTGCTGGCTTACTTTTCCTAAGTTTAATTGGTTCGCCCTTATAACCAAGGTGACTCTGATCTGGAAGGTTGGCAGTTGCACCTGCAGTATTATGACTGCAAATAGATAATAGACCTAAACACTATATTGAGTTGTTCAGAGTGCAGGAGAATCATAACCTTGTAAAATAAAAGCAATTTAAAAACTAGAACAAATTTTGCAAGACTATTTTAGTAGCCAGCACACATTTTTTTTTGTTTTGTTACTTCTATATTCAAATAAAACATACAAGTAAGACAGGTCTCTCCTGTTTTCAGATTACATGTGTGTGTGAGTGTGTATGTATGTGTGTATACATGTATGTATGTGAGTTAAATTAACTATACATTCAGTTAAAAGTTAAAATATTTTATTGCTAAACTTTGGTTTCACTGACTTCACAGTGGCTTGTAATTGCAGTCCATGTCACAGGTTAGTCAGGCACAGTTTTCATAACCCATAAAATGAATCATAAATGTAAAAGGTGATTTTATTTCAAAGTTTCAAAGTCTATTCATGTTGGAAAATGTATAGCAAAAGGTACCTATGGTAGGCAGGGAATGAGATAAGGGCTTCTCAAAGATGCCTATATCCTAATTCTCAGAACCTGTAAATACATTAGGTTACAAAAAAATTTAGATTGCACATGTAATTAAGTTTGCTAAGCAACGGACTTCAAATTAGAAAGATCACTCTGAAATATTTAGATGTGCCCAGTGTAATCCCAAACTCCTACAAATGGAAGAAGTTGGAATGGTGTGATATAAAAGGACTCATCTCACCATTGTTTGCTTTAAAGATGAAAGAAAGAGTAAAGAACCCAGGAATACAGGCAGCAGTTAGAAGCTGGAAAAGACAAAGAAACAGACTGACCTCTGGAGGTCCCAGAAAGCATAGCCCTTCCTATACTAGTTAGCTCAATTATTCAACTGAGTACCTCAGCCCCTTCAATCAAGGAAGGAACTATTCTGACAAGATATTGGGACTGAGAATCAGAATTTATTATAGCATTTATGTATTATTGTTTATTGCTTTTTTAAAACAGACAAGCACAAAATTGTTTTTTTAAGGTTAGTTAAATTTGCATATCTATATGTTGCATCATTAGCATCTACTAGAAATGTGTAAAAGAGAGATAAGTGGGCAGGTGAGGGTTTTACTGTGACCACCCAGAAGTGAGTTGCAGACTTCATGTATGTTTCCTCTTGTCCTGTATCCCACCACTGAAAATTGAAAATAATATATTTTTATTTATTTTTGCAATAAAATGGCACACA
Source organism: Pan troglodytes (assembly GCF_028858775.2). Classification (NCBI taxonomy): domain Eukaryota; kingdom Metazoa; phylum Chordata; class Mammalia; order Primates; family Hominidae; genus Pan; species Pan troglodytes. The sequence continues at coordinate 74,501,085 of NC_072412.2, read as the reverse complement.
CTTTCATATTTTGATCAATTTTCTCTTTTGGATCCCAGTTCCCAAAGTGATTATAATTGGCAAGATGGTCATTATGGATTTAAAAAAATCCATCATACACTGTTCATCAAACCATCATACTGTATCTTTACCATGAACCCACCAAAAAGATTCATAATCAACTAGTTGTCATTATTTGTCAGCATTACTTTATCTTTACACAATATTTACCTTCTAAATAATTCTAACTTATAAATATTGGAGCTGAAGTTCTTATATAATTGGTTGGCAAAACCTCCAAGTTTATTGAATTCCATGAGAGACATTGTATGGCAATTAACTGAAAACCTTACTTTGTGCCTTTTGACATTCTGACTCTAAGTACCCAATATTAATACACTATTACTATAATCAATGCAGTATACCAACTACCTGTAGTTTTAAAATATTAATTATACAAATTAATTATACTTAGATTTTCAAAGGCAAAAAATGTTGAAGTTAATAAGAACCATGGTAAATTCCTAATAATTAGTGTTACATTAATGCATAAGGTGATATGAAAACTTCAGTGGTGTTATTATAAACTAAAATTTATAGTATTAATATTGCAGTCTTTACATAGGTAACAAGGAAACAACTATAATTCATTTTAATAAGGTGCTTGTTAAATACAGCATGGTGTTTCTATGTTGAACTATGGCATAAGCTTAAGATAGAAGACAGAACAATTTACAGATTTATCTGGTTACTTATACTTGGTCTATCCCTTTATGAAAAATACATAGAATACATTACAATTCAACTAACTTATCTCTAAAATTGGAGAGGAGGATCTGTTTACGTATGCCAGTCTTACCCACCAGTGTTCTGGGGATTAAAGGTGGCTACTTTGACTGATATCAAATGATATTGCTTATATACTATGAGTCATGCTGGAATTAATGAAATATTCATAGATAACTTGTTAATAGTGCAGAGTCTATCTGGACACAATGTTTATTCAAGTGATAAGGAAATTGATCTGATCAACATAAGAGTTGTAAGATATTCACAGTTATACTCTTTTTTTTTTTTTTTTTTTTTTTTTTTTTTTTTTTTTTGAGACGGAGTCTCTCTTTGTCGCCCAGGCTGGAGTGCAGTGGCGCGATCTCTGCTCACTGCAAGCTCCGCCTCCCAGGTTCACGCCATTCTCCTGCCTCAGCCTTGAGAGTAGCTGGGACTACAGGCGCCCGCCACCACGCCCGGCTAATTTTTTGTATTTTTTAGTAGAGACGGGGTTTCACTGTGTTAGCCAGGATGGTCTCGATCTCCTGACCTCGTGATCCGCCCGCCTCGGCCTCCCAGAGTGCTGGGATTACAGGCATGAGCCACCGTGCCCAACCCACAGAGTTCTACTCTTATTAGAACACAAATCTATTCATCTGATCAGCTTAGATAATTCTATTCATATTTTATTTCAAGAGTGATGCATGAACAAAGCTGGTCTGTTTTATTATCTTATAATTCCATTTACAGATATCTGATCATAGCTTATGTATTACCTGTAAATAGAATTGGGGGAAGATATAAAATCTGGGCAATAAAGTATTATCAACTTTTTCTCACTGAGTTTGTCTTTTGCCTAACATCTGTTTTGGAATTGATTAGCACCCGAAACCACAAAGCAATGCCTTTCTCTGGCCCAAGTGCAACCATATCATATATAAGAAGAAAAGAAATTACAGAATGATTCATCATCAAGCAATTCTAAGAGTAAGGCTCCTGTAATGATATCACACAAGAGGGAATAACCCTGTAGGAAAATCTTACCAGTCATTTTTGAGGTTGATTAGTGACACATAAAACTATCCCTCTGAAGCATTTTTGGAAGGATCCAATCAGCCCTGTGAGACCATCTGTTTCATGGTTGCCATAAGGGTAATAGCTTGCAGTTGTGGGCAACACTTGACTCAGTTACTGCACACAGATCTCACTGCCTTAAACGCTGAATTAATGATTCAAAGCACCGTCTTAACACGCTTATTGAACTAATTGGCTCCAAGAAAAGGGTTTTCAGCTCTGAGTCTAACATAACTATCAACATACTATAATAACATTTATATTGTATGACTCCCCTCTTTTATTAAGACCTAGATGGTCATCAAAGAATTCATTCTGTATTCTGTGTTAGAGACTACCATGTGCTTGCTAAAACCTGTTTATTTTCAACCTGGGCATTTTATTCCAATCGATTTCTCAGGTTCCCTTGTAGTTCGGTGTGGCCATGTAAATGAGTTTACATCAATTGAATTGGAGCAGAAGCTGTTCCCTCCTTCACACCTGGCCCATTGAAGTTTACAGTTTGTGCCTTTCAGAGTCTTTTTCTCTATATCTACCAATAAAATGGAGAGGATCTATCAGAAGACCATAGGGTGTTAGCAAATGGCAGAACAACAAAAATAATCACATCCATTGAGCAGATGCCTAGCCAAAGAAACTGTTGATACCTTTCTTAAACGCTGTTGAGCAGAAGGTCTTAGTGCTACGCTAATGGGTGCAGCACACCAACATGGCACCTGTATACATATGTAACAAACCTGCACATTGTGCACATGTACCCTAAAACTTAAAGTATAATAAAAAAAGGGGGGGGGGAAGAAAAAGCCACCCTACCAATAACTCTTCCATTGCACTGTTATGAGATGCAAATATGACTTTTGAAGGGTTAATTCACTAAGATTTTAAAATTTATCTGTAAAAAATTTGTGTAATTAACACAGAAATTGATGCTAATATTGAGGTGCCTTCTTGGCAGGTTAGAACCATTGGTTTAGTATTCTGGAGGGAGCAGGCAACAGAGCAAATATTTCTGGATGCACGGATAGAGATTTGTCTTATACCTCATCAAAGATTGGCAAAACTCTCTCCCATAATGATTTTCAAGGCAAACAATGTGTTCACTGAGGCTGTATCACTAGCAGAAATTGTTGAAAGTAATCTGAAATGTTTTAGCTACTATTTAATCTATCATAATAATTAAACCAACTTAGGAAAGATAATTATGTTTTTTAAGTGGAGAGCAAGGAATAGAGATATTTTAAAGTCAAAGGCATTTTAGCTTGAAAAGTCTGACTGGCCTTAAATCCAAAAAGTGAAATAATCAAATGACTATAACAATACTTTAAAAAGGCTTTGGGAAACAAAAACTTTGTGAAACTTCTTAGAGTTAGATAAAGTAAATCAACTTTGTATCCAAGTTCAGATTAACAAAGCTACCTTTCAGATGGTTTCAAAAAATGTCATTAAATTGATGAAAATGACATGAGAGAGAAGAAACAAAGATATATAAGATACCTGGCTTTATGGTCAGATACAACATCTATGTGCGGTTACTTGGTACACAGAACTTGTGCACCAAGGAATTATATAGCTAAGCAATTTAAAATCCTAGCTCTTTGCTCAGAAAGTTGAGAATTGATAAAACCTTCATAACAGTAATTCTCTAACAGAAAATAGAGCATAAAGTCTAAATACGGCTCAAAGGAAAGCATATTCCCCAACTTTCACTTCAGGTGACGCCACGGAGAATAATATATAGGGAAGAACAGACTTCAGTATGGGGGTAAGGAATATCGAGGAAAGGATCCAAGATTTCTCTCAGAGACAAGATTGAAGAAACTTGCATCAACTTCCTTAAACATACGACTCCTCAAATTTAAAATTGCTCTGGACTGGGGACAGTGGTTTGATGGCTTTTCTCTCCATGTCCAAACAAAAGTGTTTATTGTGTGTTACTTTGTCTTTGATTAGCCATCCTTGTCATTGTCTTCCTGGTAATTTAACAGAGTCCATTGTGAGTAAATAACATATAATTTTGTTTACAGGCCTTGAACAAGAAACTAGAGTAAGACTGTGCACCTACTGGAGATTCTGAGTTTTAAGTTGGATGCAAAATCTAATGGAATCTTAACTCCAAAGACATAACGGATATTTCTTCGATTATCTGTGTGACAAATTTTATTTATTTTAAAAATCAGTTAATTTATCAACTCTGGTTTTTGATGTGAGGGAGCAGCTGGGCCCACAGCCCCTCTAGATCTTTCTGATTCAGTCCTTTCAGAGCCAGGTATCAGCTGGAGGCCAGTTTCTCTTTCAAGTAACTAGCATCTTGAAAGTTGTAGTCTTGGTGATGGTTTGAAAACAACGTGCATTCTACCTTTTTCTCACTTGTTTCAGTTTCCCATTCCTCTCCCCGACTTAATATTCATCTTTACTTCTCAATTTACTGATTGGTTGGACTTCAGGACAGCAAAAGACACAGAAGAAATGACCTGTTTTTTAATAGTTATAATAATAATTTAAGTCAAATCCTTATAATAAATGTCATAATCAATATTATTCCTTGTAATACATTCTTTTGAGTACTAAATGATATATAAACAGGAATATGGCAGAACATGCCAAGTGTTTCAATATATTTTTCCTATTTATCACACATCTACAGTACATATGTCATGACCCCCTTTGCAGCTGGAGTAATTAAGCATTTGAGCCAATGAAATGTATGTGGAAATCATGTATACTAGGTACAAACACTCTCCGTGTCTTCCTACAGTGGGCTGAACAAAGATAACTTGTACAAGGTGGAATCAGAAGTATGAAGAGCCTGGGCCCTTGAGTAATCACACTGAGAAACAGTATGACCGGGAACACCCCACTGAAATCTGACCTACACCTGAAATATTTTTATGTTAAACCACTGAGAATTCAAGTATCTATTAAAGCAGTTATCATTTACTTAATTCATCTCCCTGTCTCAATCTTGTCTCTGAGAAGACAGTATCTCCCTGTCTTCTGTTTAGTAACTAATGTTACAGGTGTGTTGGGCAAAAGCAATTGGCATATGGGGGTTAACCTCTACTCAAATAAAGTAATTACCCTCAGCTTCAAAATGTCTGATCCTTTAATATTCCCATCAAATCTAGAGCTGCTCATTTCCACTGTTTCAAATTTTATTATTTTTATTAATATTTCTTATTATTCTTGGTTTAAATTGTCAACACACTGTCTTTTCTATGTAATCACATTTTATGAGAAAGTATGATAAATATATCCTCCAAATTCACATAACAATTACCGAGAAAGTGAGGAAAATTCAAGACCAAACCTGACGATTAATTTTTTCTGCTCAGAGTCAGAATACATCTTCACATTGAGATCTGAGATTGGGTGGATCTGACACTTTTTGGATGAAAAATTTAAATTAATTGTTAAGTCATCTAAAACACTCATTTCCAGTTGGACTTTATAATCTTACCTCTACATATGTAAAATAATATATCAACTGCTTGAGACAAATCATCTATGAGCTGTTCTAATCTAACAATCTTAAAACCTTATTTTAAAAAAATTGTTGAATTTGACTTTTCTTACCAATTGGCAGTACTTAAGGTGATACATTCTCATAATACTTATAAATTATTTATTAATGTGGTATACAACTCTGCCAGACAACTTTACTTTGTTTTACTGTCTCTATGATATAGTTTTTTGTTGTTTTTAGTTAGAAAAGTAAAACAAGTATTTGCATCTTATTTTCAACAACTATCAAATCCTCAAAGGAGCTATTCTTCACTATCCTATCATATATCATGTCCTCACTTCATTCCATCTATGTATATTATTTTTATGTCCTTGTATTAATTAATTATTTTATAGCATCTTTTAAAATATGAAATATTTTAAGTATATTTACTGGGGTTTTCTGATCTGAATCTCCATTTACAAATTAAGCTTCTAAAAGGCTGAGACTCTAGATCTTTTTCTACTACTGCATAATCAATAACTAGCATATGAGATACAGTAAGTACCGATTAATTAAATGAATTGTAGATATTGTTATACAAATTCTGCATCTTTTCCACATGAACCTGGGAGATGATTTTCTTGGCATTAAATAAAGTGAGTTCTATAAGTTTTATTGTTTTCTGGGGCTAATTCAGAAGTTACTAATTATGATGGTTAATAAATATTTTTGAATTAACATTAAATTATACATGAAATAATTTAATGCTTGCATTTTCCCCTAATACATTCATAATGCAAAAATAAATACATATGGTATAAGATAATTTGGGGAAATAATATGTTGATATATATGTTTTACAATATTTCACTTTTTATTTCTAGGCTAGTCTTTCTAATTACTTATTTTATTATTAGCTGAGATTAAATTACCTATGTAATTGCACCTGCCCAATGTCTAATTTTAAATATTACCTTATTTACTTTGATAATAAGTAAAGCATGTTAATTATCCAAAACTCAGAAATAAATTTTAAATATTCACTACACATCCATAACTACTACTATTTTATTACATATTACAACCAGTTTTTAAATTACTTATCTATATATTATGAATACAGATTTGTGATAGTATGGATTCTTTAAAACTGTTATTTTTGAAAGCTCAGTATAATCTATCATTTAATTGTACAGTAATTAATCAAAATATATGCTCTTTTCATTATAGTTTTGGTTTTAACACTAATTTGACTATACAGTTATGTGGGGATATATTCTGAAAAACTATGTATATATATTACATATGCATTTATTCAAAGTTTTTGTATACCTTCAAAAAGATATATATGTATTTAATATGTATATATTTATTGCATATGTATATAATTTTTACATATATCCATTTATAAAGCAATGATGTGTCAGAAATATTCATATCATATATATTATAACATATTATTGCTTAATTGATTGGCCACAAATTATTTTTCTGTATACAGTTGCCTGGTCTGCCTGAGAATGTTTTATTTTCTACAATCAAATATAGCTATCTTCTTAATTGTAACATATCATTTAATTGTACCGTAATTAATCAAAATATATTAAATATATATATATTTTTTTTTGCGGGGGGGTGATGGAGTTTCACTCTTGTTGTCCAGGCTGGATTGCAATGGCACAATCTCGGCTCACCACAGCCTCTGCCTCCCGGGTTCAAGTGATTCTCCTGGCTCAGCCTCCCGAGTAGCTGGGATTACAGGAATGCACCACCATGCTTGGCTAATTTTCTGCCTGTTGGTCAGGCTGGTCTCGAACTCCTGACCTCAGGTGCTCCACCCGCCTCAGCCTCCCAAAGTGCTGGGATTACAGGCATGAGCCACTGCACCCAGCCATGTTCTTTTCATTATAATGAAAATCTTCTTAATTTACTTCCATTTTTATTTATTTATTTTTAATTGAAATAATGTATATATTTATCCTGCACAACATGATGTTTTGAAATATGTATACATTGTGGAATAGCAAAATTGAGGTATTTAACTTACCTCTCATACTTACCATTTCTTGCGGTGAGAATACTTAAGGTCGAAGCAAGAATATTGTTTTTTTTCGCTCTGTGTGCACTTCTCTGCTATCAGTGAGCTTGGATTTGCTTTTATATATGTTGGCCTCTCTTAAATTCTTCTTTTGCACACTTACATTTTATATCTTTTGATAATCTTCCAATTATTTGGTAAAGGAAATTTAGAGCTAAGCTAAATATATACTAATAAGATTCATGAATATAAATATTTAATATTTACCCTCTATACATTATTAATTGTAGCCTAGAGAAATCTATTCAAAAATACAATAAAACATTTTAAATAATAACTTTAATAACCAATATTAAAATATTTTGGAATTTTTTTCTGTCACATCATTGATGTCAAATCACTGGTCTAGCTTTTTATTATTTTAGGATATTCACGTATCTGGTAATCAACCAAGAACATGTTTAGTGGGAAGGGGTGGTAAAATTACATGTGTGACAAAGTATATATAATCATTAGAAAGAGTAAATGTAGAAGATAATGCTAGTTGATGAGTATAAGTCTTAACATTTAGACATTGTGGTCCAGGAAGCAAAATAAATTTCAGCTATGAAAGCTGAAATGTTAGTTGAGAAATATACAGAATTAATAGCTCCAGAGGAATTATTATATTTTACAACCAGGTTAAAAAATGTCTTTCTCTTGTATTAGGCTGTTCTTGCCTTGCTATGAAGAAATACCTGAGACTGGGAATTTTATTTTTTAAAAAGAGGTTTAGTTGGCTCAGAGTTCTGCAGGCTTTACAGGAAGCATGCTGCTGGCATATGCTCAGCTTCTAGTGAAGTCTTGGGGAGCTTTCAGTCATGGCAGAAATAAAAGCAGGAGCAGGCACTTCACATGCTGAAAACAGGGGCGAGGGAGAGAGAGAGTGGGAGGGTGCCGCACACATTTGAATAACTAACATCTCATGAGAACTTACTGTTTTGAAGACAGCACCAAGCCATGAAGGATCTGCCCCCATGCCTCAAACACCTCCTACCAGGACCCACCTCCAGCATTGGGGATTATAATTCAATATGAGATTTGGGAAGGGACAAACATCCAAACTGTGTCACTGAGACTCCTATTTGTTTTCCAAATTTTAGATATTCAGCCAAGTCAGAGAATAATGTACAATCTCTGTTCATTTTTCTCTTTCTTAGTTGATTTTATCTTACATGAGTTCATAGAAATCACCTTCTTCAATTATTTAGATCTACAATTGAGGCTTCAAGAGTAAGGATTAGTTTACACAACAAATTGTTTAAATATCATGATTTTTAAAATGTGAAGAAAATCACACCTATGCACACTATAATAAAAAAATCTTAAAACCAAAGCTTAGAGAAAATCTTGAAATATTCAACATAAAAATATGTATTATGCACAGTGGAACAGAACAATGCATTAAGTAAATGATAACTTTTCTTGAGAAATATATAAATCCAGAAGAAAATGGAACAATATATTTAATGTGTAAGGCAAAATAAAACAAATGAAACACTTCAAATATCAACTTTATCCTCAGTAAAAAATATATATATCCTTAGAAATAAAGTTGAGACATAGTAGTTATGAGTGTCTGGGTAGTCTCCTCTTCAACTGAACTACGCAGATAAAACAAACATAAAACTATAAAATACAGACAAAAAAAAAGCCTACTACATGAAGGGCCTGGAGACTGATCGCATGTGAGCAGATGCTGAGGGAAATCTTGTAAGTGGATAGTGATTAAAACAGAAGAAAAAATAAAATTAAGCAAATAAAAAAAAATCAAAGTCTAACAATATTGTGTTGTGCTAGCCTACGCTACAAAAAAAATCTAAAAAAAAGGACACTACAAGGAAATTCAGATCATCAGGGAAGAATGCAGAATGGAAAAATTCAAAATATATTTTTAGATAAAAATTATTATTTTGAGACACTTTGAATTCCCAAAATAATTTAAAATAAAAATTTAAAACTGTCTCACGTGGATTATTATGCATATATACGTAATACATATCTACAACACAAAAGGTGGAGAGTAATAAGACCTATACAAAGTTTCTATATTTTTATAGAAAGTAGTAAAATACTGTCTATTGTAGACTGTGAAAAATGAATTATGTGTATAATAATTGCTAAGGCAAACTCTAGTAACATTCAAAACAGTTTATCTAAAAAGAGATTGAGGATAAAATGGTGGTTACTGGTGGTGTGGTGGGGCAGGGAGAGATGTCAAATAATACAAGGTTGCAGATACGCAGGATGAATAAGTCTAGAAATCTTATATACCACCTGAAGACTATGGCTAATAATATTGTACTGTATTTGGGACTTTTGCTAAAAGAGTAGATTTTAGGTGTAGATTTATAACAAATAAGCTAACAATTGAATACATTAATTTTCTTGACTATAGTTATTATTTCACGATGTATAAGTAGGTCAATATATCATATCCTTAAATATATACAATGAAAATAATTCAAAGAGTTAACAGAAAATTTATAGGCCAGGTGCAGTGGCTCACACCTGTAATCCCAGCACTTTGGGAGGCTGAGGTGGGTGGATCACCTGATGTCAGGAGTTTGAGGCCAGCCTGGCCAACATGGCAAAACCCCGCCTCTACTAAAAATACAAAAATTAGCCAGGTGTGGTGGTGTACGCCTGTAATCCCAGCTACTGGAGAGGCTGAGGCAGAAGAATTGCTTGAACCTGGGAGACAGAGGTTGCAGTGAGCCAAGATGGCACCACTGCTCTCCAGGCTGGATGACAGAGCAAGACTCTGTCTCAAAAAAAGAAAAATAAATAAATACATATATGTATATATAAAATATATAAATTATATATAAATATATATTTATATTTATAGATAATTATCTATAAATATATACTTATATTTATAGATAATTATCTATAAATATATACTTATATTTATAGATAATTATCTATAAATATAAATTTATATTTATATATAATTATATATAACTATATTTACAAAAGAAATTCAACTAGTATGTCTCCAAAAAGATAGGAAAGGAGTAGCACAGAAATAAAAATGAGGCACAAATAGAAAATGAAAAATAAAATAATAAACCCAACTACATTGATGATTAACTGTTAGCAGACAAAATATAACTAAAAAATAGAAATTATTACAATAGTCTGAAAGGTAAAATAAATATAGGCAATCTTCAAGCGAAATATTTTAAATATTACAGAAAGTAGTTTGAAAACAAATTCCTGTAAAATGACATACCTAGCAATTCATGAATATAGGAAGGCTAAAGTTGCTATATTAATATTAGGTAAAAAAGAATAAGTGTAGGCTCTAGTTGGTATAGTGTACAGCAGTTAGAAGACTATTTCAGAGATAATGAGAAATATGGCAGAAAGATAGAAGTGAAAATTCATCAGTATGAAATGAGAATCATAAATGTGTATAAATGTAACAGACCTTCAAAATATCTAAAGTAAAACTATTATAACCAAAGGATATAAAAACATTTTCAATCATATTGTAGAAATAACATCTCTATCTTAGCAATTGACAGGCAACTTTAAAAAATGACATAGATGATTCTAATCGCATTAACAAATGAAAAATATTATGAACCAGTTTGCATAATTCATATTTATAGACATAATATCTAGCAAATATAGGAAAAATAACTACAGTATTTTGAAGATATGAGATAGAGTCAATAAGGTGGACACAATTTTAGGCCATAAAATACTATCGAGTTTTTTAAAATATTGAATAATAAAGTACATTTTTTACAACAATTGGAATTAAATGAAAGTACAATGACACCTTGGAAATTCAATATGTTTGGAAATTAATAAACAATGTAGAAACCAAAGTAAGAAGTTTAAATCTTATTTCTTAAAGGTAAAATATACAAACACTAACAATATGAATTACATAATCTGATACCCCCATAATTACTCGATTACATTTATCAGACATTTAAAGAAGTGAAAATGCAATATTTCACAGACTATTTTAAAAATACAGAAGTAGAAAATGCTACCCAACTTATTTTATGAGGCCACAGTGATCTTGATATCAAAACCAAGCAATAACATTACAGTAATAATAATGATACATACTATGATAGACAAAGTCCCTGTTGCAACAGGCAATCTTCTATTGGCCCTGAGCATTCATACATGTTTTTACTGCTCATGCCCAAAATGTAAAGCTCTGAACACTCTTTATGAAGACCATCTCTCGTTGTTTGCAGGGAATAAGCTGAGAGATGAGTTATATAACACCCAGATCAGACAGCAGACTAGCTTTCATTTGATATAAGACAGTGAATACTCCAAACTCCATTTACCTATAATGAACACAACCCACTCTATGTGCAAACATTGATGCTGACCTCTATGCAGAGGACATGGAGAGCTGATACCAATGAACATAAAACTCTGGCTATGATTAAAAGTACATTATGCTGGGCCTAGGAGTCTTTGCCTTCTGCTAGTATTGATGAAGGTAAGATCAGCTACTTGTTAGCCTGCAAGTACCTGTGGTGTAAAATCTCAGAACCAGCACAAGTTTTGACAATCTCTCAAGAACATACAATAATTTGTTGGCAAATCTAATTCAGGAATATATAAATATAAGCAATTGTTATTTATTTTACAAATGCAAAGTTGATTTTACATCCAAAATTATTCAGTATAATGGAATAAAGGAGCGAATCATTAGGATCATTTAAATAGATCCAGAAATAGTTTACAAGTTCAAATAACCCTTCATGATTAAAATTTGTAGCAAACTAAGATTCAGAAAAACCACAACTGATAGAGAACCCATTAAGCATGAAACTTAATAATAAACTTTGAAATATATTTACCTTAATAGTAATAAGAAAGCAAGGGTACATCAATGCCTGAATATCTTAGAAAAATGAATGAAAGCATAAAGCTGGTGAAGGAAAAAATGTATTACATATATAGTCACATATGGCATAGTTGTTTATATAGAAACCATAGGTACCACACAAAAACTACTAAAGTAATGTGTAAACAATCAGAGGAATCAAATTTATTATTAAAAAATTGTTAATTTTATGTAAAACCAGCAAACAATTGGAAAGTAAAAGGTAAAAATATTTACCTTTTATAATGATACTAAATATAATAGTGATACTAAACATAAGCTAATTTGAAATAAATAAATGAAAAGTTCTGTCATGTTTATCTATTGGAAAATCCAAAATATTTAAAGATTTTTAAATTATTTCCAAATTGACCTGTAGATGTAGTGCCATCCCATAATAATCCTAGTAGCATTGTTTTTAAGGTAAAAATTGACCATTTGAATCTACGATTTATAGGTAATTTCAACGAGTAGGACTTGGTAGAAGAGGAATCAGGAAGGACATGATTAAAAACACTTTCAGTGAAGGACTGAAGACATAAATCTAGTTTGAGTTTGCAAAGTAATAATCAATGATAACTAAGTAAAGACACTAGATACCTATAACTTTTATCAGAATTTTACTGGGACATAGTTTATGGGATGAGAAAGATTTTATTTGTGTATTTGTGCTTTGGATTTGTGTTGGTTTGATTTCGTTGGTTTGGGCTGTGTTTCACTTGATTTAATAAAATGGCCAACAGCATATTCATAAGGTCAGGAAAATAATATAATAGACTGAAGATAAAGTTGCAAGGGAAAAAGGGGGAATCTTGTAGATACTACACACTTACGTAAGTGAAAGGTGATGGAATTCAGAAGACAAATTAAGACTCTTCCCTTTAAAAAGGGGAAGTAGAGAAAAGTCCTCTATAAGAAGCAGAGGAAAGGCCATTCTTGCAATAATTGTATTCACTTGATTATGAAAAAAATAATGGTTTTCTCATCCAGTTGTTCTTGTGCAAGCTAAGTCTCTTAATGATATTTCTAAAATCAGCACAGACTTTTGACTTAGTTTTCTAGAAACCCCAAATGTTCATGTCTACTTAAAAAAATAGTGACTTAAAACATAGATATTGTAAATCATCCCTACAAAAAGTATTCTATCAATTTTAGATTAAGTTCCAAATATGCAGGGGTTTGAAATTCCATTAGTAAACTCAGTTTTGATTTTGATCTGAACACCAAACAATATTTAAATTTATTATCATATTTTTATACCTTCTGTAATATAAAGAAAGAAACCTTATACCTTGTATTCTACTCCAGTTGTCCAGGTTTGGGGAAGTTTAAGGGCCCAAATCTTGAAAATATTTTTATAATTACTTTCCTCATTTATCATATTCATCACTTGTGTTCCAGTTAATTTTTTAAATCTTTAATATGCTTTCTACTAGAATCCCTTCCTCAGCACAGTGTATTAACAACTTAAATGTATTAGAGTTATTGACTTGAATTTTAGATTATGCCAAGGTAGGATATTTATGAAATAGAAAATTGTCATTTTTCAGTGGTTCAAACCATTTCTAGCCCTGAGATAAATGTCATAGTCTGAAAATTCTACTTTATTAATCTATATTTAAACAAAAAAGGAAATGGACTATTACCATACTGAATAAGAGTGTTAAATTCATATGGAGACCTATACAGTCTAAACAATCTCTTATTCATGAGATTACTATCTTTCATATAGAATATAATAGGCTGAAATGTGTTCAGTCATAGACTGCTTGCCTTAGAGCAGTCATAAAAATGACTCATTCACAACTTCTAGGAACAAATTTCATGGTAGAGAATACTTAAACTAAGTCTTTTATTCAATAAGTTATATACAGATAAGATTCAAGTTGACTGAAAGCATTGAGACTGATCCTACAATAGATGCTAAAGTTAAATATAACATCAAAGAATCTCATGTGACAAAAGATCACGTCGAGAAGTAAAAGATAAGGCATGCTTTTCTTTAAAGAATAAGTTGGGTGGCTGGCAAGCTGTCTGAATAGGAACAGCACAGTCTGTAGCTCCCAGCAAAATCAACCCAGAAGGCATCTGATTTCTGCATTTCCAACAGAGGTACCTGGTTCATCTCACTGGGACTGGTTAGACAGTGGGTGCAGCTCACGGAGGCCGAGCTGAAGCAGGGTGCTGTGGCACCTCACCCAGGAAGTGAAAGGGGTCAGGGAACTCCTTCCTCTAGCCAAAGGAAGCCATGAGGGACTGTGCCATGAAGAACAGTGCATTCCGGCCCAGATACTATGCTTTTCCCATGGTCTTCAGAACCCACAGAACAGGAGATTCCCTTGGGTGCCTACGCCACCAGGGCCCTGGGTTTCAAGCACAAAACTGGGCTCCTGTTTGGGCAGACACTGAGCTAGCTGCAGGAGTTTTTTTTCATACACCAATGGTGCCTGGAATGCCAGCGAGACAGAACCATACACTCCCCTGGAAAGGAGGCCAAAGCCAGGGAGCCAAGTGGTCTGGCTCAGTGGATCCCACCCCCACAAGCTAAGATCTACTGGCTTGAAATTCTTGCTGCCAGCACAGCAGTCTGAAGTCGACTTGGGATGCTCAAGCTTTGTGTGGGGAGGGGTGTCCACCATTATTGAGGCTTGAGTAGGTGGTTTTCCCCTCACAGTGTAAACAAAGCCTCTGGGAAGTTCAAACTGGGCAGAGCACACTGCAGCTCAGTAAACTGCTGTAGCCAGACTGCCTCTCTAGATTCATCCTCTCTGGGTATGGCATCTCTGAAAGAAAGGCAGCAGCCCCAGTCAGGGCATTATAAATAAAACTCCCATCTCCCTAGGACAGAGCACCTGAGGGAAGGGGCAGCTGTGGGCGCAGCTTCAGCAGACTTAAACGTTCCAGCCTGCCAGCTCTGAAGAGAACAGCGGATCTCCCAGCACAGCACTAGACCTCTGCTAAGGGACAGACTGCCTCCTCAAGTGGGTCCCTGGTGCCCATGTCTCCTGAATGGAAGACACCTACCAGCAGGGATCAATAGACACCTCATACAGGAGAGCTCTGGCTGGCATCTGGCAGGTGCCCTTTTGGAACACAGCTTCCAGAGGAAGGACCAGGCAGCAATCTTTGCTGTTTTGCAGCCTCTGCTGGTGATACCCAGGCAAAGAGGGTCTGGAGTGGACCCCCAGCAAACTCCAGCAGACCTGCAGCAGAGGGTCCTGACTGTTAGATGGAAAACTAACAAACAGAAAGGAATAGCATCAACAAAGGACATCCACAAACCCCATCCAAAAGTCACCAACATCAAAGACCAAAGGTAGATAAATCCATGAAGATAAGGAAAATCCAGCACAAAAAGGCTGAAAATTCCGAAAACCAGAAAGCCTCTTCTCCTCCAAAGGATCAGAACTCCTCTCCAGCAACGGAACAAAATTGGATGGAGAATGAGTTTGATGAATTGACAGAAGTATGCTTCAGAAGCTGGGTAATAAGAAACTCCTCCAAGCTAAAGGAGCTTGTTCTAACCCAATGCAAGGAAGCTAAGAAGCTTGAAAAAAGTTAGAGGGAAGGCTAACTAGAATAACCAGTTTAAAGTAGAACATAAATGACCTGATGGAGCTGAAAAACCCAGTATGAGAACTTCTTGAAGAATACACAAGTATCAATAGCTGAATCAATCAAGCAGAAGAAAGGATATCAGAGATCGAAGATCAACTTAATGAAATAAAGAATGAAGACAATATTAGAGAAAAAAAGAATGAAAAGGAACAAACAAAGCCTCCAAGAAATATGGGACTATGTGAAAAGACCAAACACTACGTTTGATTGGTGTACCTGAAAGTGACGGGGAGAATGGAACCAAGTTGGAAAACACTCTTCAGGATATTAACCAGGAGAACTTCCCCAACCTAGCAAGACAGGCTAACATTCAAATTCAGGAAATACAGAGAACACCACAAAGATACTCCTCAAGAAGAGCAACCCCAAGACACATAATAGTCAGGTTCACCAATGTTGAAATTAAGGAAAAAATGTTAAGGGCAGCCAGAGAGAAAGGTTCCCATAAAGGGAAGACCATCAGACTAACAGTGGATCTTTCTACAGAAATCCTACAAGCCAGAAGAGAGTGGGGGCCAATATTCAGCATTCTTAAAGAAAATAATTTTCAACCCAGAATTTCTTATCCAGTCAAACTAAGCTTCATAAGTGAATGAGAAATAAAATCCTTTACAGATAAGCAAATTCTGAGAGATTTTGTCACCACCAGGCCTGCTTTACAAGAGCTCATAAAGGAAGCACTAAATATGGAAAGGAAAAACCGGTACCAGCCACTGCAAAAACATACCGAATTGTAAACACCATCGACACTATGAAGAAACTGAATCAACTAATGGGCAAAATAACCAGCTAGCATCATAATGACAGGATCAAATTCACACAAAACAATACTAACTTTAAATGTAAATAGGCTAAATGACACAATTAAAAGATACAGACTGGCAAATTGGATAAAGGGTCAAGACCCATTGTTGTGCTGTATTCTGGAGATCCATCTCATGTGCAAAGACACACATAGGCTAAAAATAAAGGGATGGAGGAGGATTTACCAAGCAAATGGAAAGCCAAAAAAAAAAAAAAAAAAGCAAGGAGTGGCTGCAATCCTAGTCTCTGATAAAACAGACTTTAAACCAACAGAGATCAAAAAAGACAAAGAAGGGCATTACATAATGGTAAAGTGATCAATGCAACAAGAAGACCTAACTATCCTAAATACACATGCACCCAATACAGGAGCACCCAGATTCATAAAGCAAGTTCTTAGAGACCTACAAATAGACTTAGAATCCCACATAATAATAGTAGGAAATTTTAATACCCCACTGTCAATATTAGACAGATCAACAAGACAGAAAATTAACAAGGATATCCAGGACTTGAACTCAGCTCTGGACCAGGTGGACCTAATAGACATCTAAAGAACTCTCCACGCCAAATCAACAGAATATATGTTTTTCTCAGCATCACATTGCACTTATTCTGAAATTGACCACATAATTGGAAGTGAAACACTCCTCAGCAAATGAAAAAGAATGGAAATCATAGCAAACACTCTCAGACCCCAGCGCAATCAAAGTAGAACTCAGGATTAAGAAACTCATTCAAAACTGCACAATTAAGTAGAAACTGAACAACCTGCTCCTGAGTGACTACTGGGTAAATAACAAAATTAAGGCAGAAATAAATAAGTTCTTTGAAACCAATGAGAACAAAGACACAATGTACCAGAATTGCTTGGACACAGCTAAAGCAGTGTTTAGAGGGAAATTTATAGCACTAAATGCCCACAAGAGAAAGTGGGAAAGATCCAAAATCAACATCCTAACATCACAATTAAAATAACTAGAGAAGCAAGAGCAAACAAATTCAAAAGCAAGCAGAAGGCGAGAAATAACTAAGATCAGAGCAGAACTGAAGGAGATAGAGACATGAAAAAAGAACTTCAAAAAATCAATGAATCCAGGAGCTGGTTTTTTGAAAAGATTAACAAACTACCATCAGAGAATACTAGAAACACCTCTACACAAATAAACTAGAAAATCCGGAAGAAAAGGGAAAATTCCTGGACACATAACACCCTCCCAACACTAAACCAGTAAAAAGTCGAATCCCTGAATAGACCAATAAAAAGTTGTGAAATTGAGGTAGTAATACCCTACCAACCAAAAAAACCCAAGACCAGACAGATTCACAGCCAAATTCTACCAGTGGTACAAACAGGAGTTGGTACCATTCCTTCTGAAACTATTCCAAACAATAGAAAAAGAGGGACTCCTCCCTAATTCATTTTATGAGTCCAGCATCATCCTGATACCAAAACCTGGCAGAGACACAACAAAAAAAGAAAATTTCAGGCTAATATCCCTGAAGAACATTGATGAAAAAATCCTCAATAAAATAATGGCAAACCAAATCCAGCAGCACATCAAAATGCTTACCTACCACGATCAAGTGGGCTTCATCCCTGGGATGGAAGGCTGGTTCAACATATGCAAATCAAAAAATGTAATCCATCACATAAACAGAACCAACGACAAAAACCACATGATTATCTCAATAGATGCAGAAAAGGCCTTCAAAAAAATTAAACAGCCTTTCATGCTAAAAATAAACTAGGTATTGATGGAATTTATCTCAAAATAATAAGAGCTATTTATGACAAACCCAGAGCCAATATCATACTGAATGGGCAAAAGGTGGAACCCTTCCCTCTGAAAACCAGCACAAGACAAGGATGCCCTCTCTCACCACTCCTATTCAACATAGTATTGGAAATTCTGGCCAGGGCAATCAGGCAAGAGAAAGAAATAAACGGTATTCAAATAGAAAGAGAGGAAGTCAAATTGTTTCTGTTTGCAGATTACATGATTGTATATTTAGAAAACCCCATTATCTCAGCCTAAAATCTCCTTAAGCTGATAAGCAACTTCAGGAAAGTCTCAGGATACAAAATCAATGTGCAAAAATCACAAGCATTCCTATACACCAATAATAGACAAGCAGAGAGCTAAATCATGAGTGAACTGCCATTCATAATTGCTACAAAACGAATAAAATACCTAGGAATACAACTTCCCAGGGATGTGAAGGACATCTACAAAGAGAACTACAAACCACTGCTCAAGGAAATAAGGGAGGACACAAACAAATGGAAAAACATTCCATGTTCATGGATAGGAAGAATCAATATCGTGAAAATGGCCATACTGCCCAAAGTAATTTATAGATTCAATCCTATCCCCATC
The DNA here is from genome assembly GCF_028858775.2 of Pan troglodytes. Lineage (NCBI taxonomy): Eukaryota > Metazoa > Chordata > Mammalia > Primates > Hominidae > Pan > Pan troglodytes. Next base: position 74,482,069 of record NC_072412.2, on the reverse strand, counting down.
AAGCTACCATTGACTTTCTTCACAGAATCAGAAAAAAACTACTTCAAATTTTATGTTGAACCAAAAAAAGAGCCTGTAGAGCCAAGACAATCCTAAGCATAAAGAACAAAGCTGGAGGCATCACACTACCTGACTTCAAACTATAATACAAGGCTACAGTAACCAAAACAGCATGGTACTGGTACCAAAACAAATATATAGACCAATGGAACAGAACCGAGGTCTCAGAAATAATGCCAAACATCTACAACCATTTGATCTTTGACAAACTTGATGAAAACAAGCAATGGGGAAAGGATTCCCTGTTTAATAAATTCTGTTGGGAAAACTGGCTAGCCGTAACCGGAAAACTGAAACTGGACCCCTTCCTTACACCTTATACAAAAATTAAGTCAAGATGGATTAAAGACTTAAATGTAAGACCTAAAAGCATAAAAACTCTAGAAGAAAACCTAGGCAATACCATTCAGGACACAGGCATGGCCAAAGACTTCATGACTAAAACACCAAAAGCAACAGCAACAAAAGTCAAAATCGACAAATGGGATCTAATTAAATGAAAGAGCTTCTGCACAGAAAAAGAAACTATCATCAGAGTGAACAGGCAACCTACAGAATGGGAGAAAATTTTTGCAATCTATCCATCTGACAAAGGTCTAATACCCAGAATCTATGAGGAACTTAAAAAAATTTAAAAGAAAAAAAAACATCAAAAAGTGGGCAAAGGATATGAACAGACATTTCTCAAATAAAACATTTATGCAGCCAACAAACATATGATAAAAGGCTCATCGTCAATGGTCATTAGAGAAAAGCAAATCAAAACCACAATGAGATACCATCTCACACCAGTTAGAATGGTGATCATTAAAAAGTCAGGAAACAACAGATGCTGGAGAGGATGTGGAGAATAGGAATGCTTTTACACTGTTGGTGGGACTGTAAACGAGTTCAACCATTGTGGAAGACAGTGTGGCGATTCCTCAAGGCTCTAGAACCAGAAATACCATTTGACCCAACAATCCCATTAACCCAAATGATTATAAATCACTGTACTATAAAGACACATGCACATGTGTATTTATTGCAGCACTACTCACTATTCAGCACTATTCACAATAGCAAAGACTTGGAACTAACCCAAATGCCCATCAATGATAGACTGGATAAAGAAAATTTGGCACATATGCACCATGGAACACTATGCAGTCATAAAAAAGAATTAGTTCATGTCCTTTGCAAGGACATGGATGAAGCTGGAAACCATCATTCTCAGCAAACTAACACAGGAACAGAAAACCAAACAGCGCATGTTCTCACTCATAAGTGGGAGTTGAACAATGAGAACACATGGACACAGGGAGGGGAACATCACACACTGGGGCCTGTTGGGGGGTGGGGTCTAGGGGAGGGATAGCGTTAGGAGCAATACCTAATGTAGATGACAGGTTGATGGGTGCAGCAAACCACCATGGCACGTGTATACCTGTGTAACAAACCTGAACGTTTTGCACCTGTATCCCAGAACTTAAAGTATAATAATGAAGAAAAAAAGAATAGGCTAAAAGTATCAACTTAAGGTCACACATTGAGTAAGTTACAGAACTGGAAATAAATTCCAGACCTCTTTTTTGGTTCTCTAAGTAAGAGGCTAAAATCTTTTTATAAAAAACCTATTTGTATTTTTGAATCTAGACTATTTCTGCATTTTGTGGTTATTCTACAGAAAGAACAGGTGAATTTACTGTTTTTCCCATTAATATATTTTTAGTCAAATTTGATGTTCTCTTTTCCAGCTGTTTACCTAAATTCATTGCTGTAGAATTATCTTAGTGCTAGGAAATCAATTTTAATATTGTCTCTATAATTTTTCTTTAGTACTTCCTGAGGTTTTTGAATTTATATGTTTTGAGTATTTTCTACGTGCATTTTTAAATGATATTTAAATGACAGCCTAAAATTCTTGATGATATTCTTTTAGTTTAATCAGTCAAGTTGAAATAATGCAGATTAATTCACTAAAGTGACAGGGACTCTGATATACTGGATTATGTAGATTAGTAAGCAAGCAATTACACACATAATAAAAAATTAAGGAAAATGAGACATAAATGTATTTTTTTTACTTATTTAGACAACTACGGTTTAAATGATATATGAGATACTTCACATTATGTTAATGACTAGCTGCTAGTATACTATGAAATAGAATTTTGAGATTTAAATATGTAACTAAAATCCTGTGTTAATATATATTTTCTGAGAGTACATTGAGATGCTAGAGTTTTGTGAGAAATTAGCAAAAAACAAATGGTATATAGGTTACTTTCCATAAATAGAATTTGTTTTAAAGTGTGAGGTGTCCCTTTGGCATATCTGATTTCTTTAACATTTCTGTGTCCCAGAAAAGTCTAGTAAGTCTTCTGAACTTCTATTTGATTTTTTTACTATATTCCTCTGACAACTTTGCGTGATAGAGATATGTAATGTTATTTTAAAAGTTAATACAGGCCTTATAAATCAAAGTTAAAGAATTGAGATTGTTACCTTAACATTTATTTTGTAAAAAGAGTTATTTAAAAATGAATTCTTAGCATCATAGGATTTCTACATTATTTTAAGCCATTAGTAAGAGTCATGCTAATATTAATTAACTGGTTTTGCAAGAAAATTGGGATGTCAAAATTGACTTTATTTTTTATTGATAAACATATGTATATTTCAAAACAAAGTTCTGAAAGTTCCACTAATATGAAATCTAATAAAATAATAATCTGATCAATTATAGAATTAGAGGTGGAAGACATACAAAATATTAATTACTTATTTCATTTGTATTTTTTCTTTGCTTATGAAAGTTAGATTAATTTTGACAGTTAACCAATGGTGCCCGCTGAGAATGAAACGATTTATTTATTTATTTACATGTAAGGTCTTGTTCTGTTGCCCAGGCTGGAGTGCAGCAACTCAATCACTGCTCACTGCGGCCTCAACTTCCCAAGTGATCCTGCCACCCCAGCCTTCAGAGTAGCTGGTACTACAGGCATGTGCCAATACACTCGGCTAATTTTTGTATTTTTTGTAGAGACGAGATTTTGCCATGTTGCCACGACATATCTTGAACTCCTGGGTTCAAGCAATCCACCTGCCTTGGCCTCCCAAATTGCTGCAATTACAGGTGTGGGCCACTATGCCTGACCCAAGGTGTATTAAAATTTAAGTGTTTTAGCTACAAACACACATGATAATTTATTTTATTTGGCATTAAAATACTCCTTTTCCAAAACCATTTATCTCCTTCCTCAAATAACGGATATGTACACACACAGTTACTCTAAAACACAAAATAAAACAGAAAATAAAGTAAAATATTTTAAGTATACAAGATAGATTTTTTTCAGTAATTATTCTTTGAGGTCCCATTCAAATCTGATTTTTTTTTCTGCATTAGATTTTGTTTATGTGGCCCATAAAAAAATTATAATTAGAACAGCTATTGTACTGAGAAATAAAGTGCATTCGGTCAGTGTCTTTTTCTGCTTGGGCTGCCACAACAAAGTATCATAGACTGTGTGGCCTAAACAACAAAAATTTATTTTTTTACAATTTTAGAAGTTAGACGTCCAGAATCAAGGTGCTTCCAGGTTTGGTTACTTCTAAGACTTTTCTTCTTGGCTTGCGGATAGATGGCCATCTTCTTAGGTTATCCTCTCATAGCTTTTTCCTTTATACAAGCTCATGTTGGTGTAGCCTCTCCATGCATCCAAATTTTCTTCTCTTAGATGGACACCTGTCATATTGGATTAGAGTCCACCTTAAATCCTTCATTTTAACTTAATTACATCTATAAGGAACTTGTGTCCAAATACAGTCACATTTCAAGTTACTGAGGGTTAGAATCCAAATATGTGAATTTGGGGAGAATGCAATTTGACCTATAGTGATACATCAGAAAATAATCAATTATATGAAATAATTTGTAAAGCAAAGAATACTGAAGAAATTTTTTTTTCTCCTATTTAAAAATTTACATCTATTGAATACCTAAGCCCACAGGGTGCACTGGCTCGCTTAACTCCTTATGTGATGACAACATTGACACATTTACCTTCCCAATTTTTTCCTTTCTATCTCTGTAAATACGGACAAAAAAAAAAAACTTCAGTGAACCAAGACTGTTTTAGATTCTAGAGATAAAACTGTGAGCAAATTATATACATCCACAGGCTGCAGTGTGCTTACACTTCATGATGTGCATGCCATGACATGTATTTTACAATTACAAAAATAAAACATATTATTAATATTAAAACAGTGGCAAATGCTAATGAGAAAAATGAAGGTAAAATGCCTAAGTATAAACTCTGACCAGTTTAGGTACTAAGGCTATTTTTCCTAGAGAAATAACATTAAAATTGTAATCTGAAGGATAAATATGAATAAATGCCATTTTCAAAATGTATAACCTAGAAGGGCTAAGGAACTGAATAAAGAACAGCTACAGTTAAGAATAGTGGGATTGGCCGGGCGCAGTGGCTCATGCCTGTAATCCCAGCACTTTGGGAGCCTGAGGTGGAAGGATCATGAGGTCAGGAGTTCGAAACCAACCTGATCAACATGGTGAAACCCTGTCTGTACTAAAAATACAAAATTTAGCCAGGTGTGGTGGTACGCGCTTGTAATCCAAGCTACTCAGGAGGCTGAGGCAGGAGAATCACTTGAACCCAGGAGGTTGCAGTGAGCCAAGATCAGCCATTGCACTCCAGCCTGGGCAACAGAGTGAGATTACGCCTCAAAAAAAAAAAAAAAAGAGTAGCGGGATTTGAGTTAATAATTCCATGATTTAATAAATAATCTGAAAATCAATTAGAAAGCACCATATTAGCATTTTTTACTTTATGGAATAGGATATTTTATCAATATCATTGTAATCAAAATGATTTTATACTGGTGCATTAACTATCTTTGGTCTCAGGCAGATATTAAATTGAAATTTTTAGCCAAAAGAGTGAAAGCAAAAGTTTCTAAACATAGAATGTAATATAGAAAGCATTGTAGAACTAAGAAAGTAACATTTATACTGAGCATATTTAGAAAACAGCACATGAAATTACATTTAGCCATTTTTCTGATATTATTTATATATATGTACTGTCTAATTTCTCAGTACCAAAATTGACAGTATTGATGTATATTGTCTCTAATACCCATTTAAATCTAATAATGGATGAATCAAGTATCATGTTGTGGTTCAAGCAGGTATTATATGCAATTACAACAACTTAAAAGATTTATTGCAGAACAACCAATAAAATAAGTAGAAAAATTATATCGCTGATATGCTAAGAAAGGAGAAAAAAATAGAATCACTTAAAATGCTCAGTTGAAATCACAAAGTACAGAAAAAGAGTGGAAGACAAAATAGGAAAAAATTAGGGCAAAAAAATAGAAAACAGGAACAAATATAGTTAATATTAATCCAACTATATCAATAATCACATTGAATATTAGTGGTCTAAATGCACAAGTTAAAAGACAGAGATTGTCAGAGTGATTCAAAAAACAAACCTCCTAAATGTTGTCTACAAAAAAACAGCTAAATATAAAGACATGTAGAGTAAAAGCAAGTAGATGGAGAAAATATACCATGCTAACACTAGTAAAAGCAAAGCACAGGTAGTTAATTCAATTTCAAGCAGAACATATTTTCAAGCAAGGAGAGTCACCAGGAACATAGAACAAAATTATATAAAGATAATGGGGTCAATTCTACAAGAAGACATAACAATCTTTAAAATATATACAGCTAACAACAGAGTGTCAAACTTTGTGAGTCAAAAACTAATAGAAGTGCAAGCAAAAGTAGATGAATCCACTTACATAGTTGGAGACTTTAATACCCTTCTCTCGGAAATGGAAATATCCATTAGGCAGAAAAATCAGTAAGGACATAGTTGAACTCACTAACACCATTAATTAGCTGGATATAATTTAAATCTATATAGACTACTCTGTCCAATAACAAGAAGGTACACATTTTTTTTTTGAACTCACAAACAACATTTACCAAGGTAGGCTATAAAACACACCCCAACAAAATTAAAGGAACAGAAATACAACATCTGTTATAAAACCACAATGAGATTAAACTAGAAATCAAAATACATAGAGATTAAACAACATGCTTCTAAGTAGCCTATGAGTCAAAGATGAAATCTCAAAATAAATTTAAAAATATTTTTAACTGAATGAAAGTGGAAATGAAACATCAATTTTGTAGGATGCAGCCAGTTTTAGTCCATTCTGCCTTACTACGAAGAAATACCTGCGATCGGGTAATTTATAAAGAAAAGAGGTTTATTCAATTCACTATTCTGCATGCTGTACAAAATTCATGGCACCAGCATTTGCTTCTGGTAAGGAATGCAGGAAGCTTCCATTCATGGCAGAAGGGAAAGGGGAGTAAGCATCACATGGTGAGAGGAAGGAAGCAAGAGAGAGTGGTGACAAAGTGCCAGGCTCTTTTTAATAATTTAACATGGGAACTATTAGATCAAGAACTCACTCATGACCACAAGAATGGAACTAAGTCATCCATAAGAGATCCACTTCTGTGACCAAAACAGCTCCCACTAGTTCCACCTCCAACACTGGGATAAAATATTAACGTGAGACTTGGAGGGGACAAACATATCCAAACTATATCACAGCCAAAATAATGCTTAGAGGGAAATTTATAATATCAAATGCATATATCAGAAAAGAAGAAAGATCTAAAATCAATAATTTGTTTTCACCTTAGGATATTTGAAAAAGAGGAGCAAATTAAATCCAAAGTCCTAAGAGAAAAATTTTAGACAAATTAAATTTAGCAGGATTTATTTAAGCAAAGAACAATTAGAAATTAGGCAGAATTCAAAGCCAGGAGAGATTTAAAGAGCTCCACATAGGCATTAGACCAGAGAGTTTTTATAACTGGAGCACAAAGCAAAGTAGAAACATTATCTGACTACAGCAAGCTATCTGCCTTATTTGGGCATGGTGAGATAAGCCATTTGCCTTACTTGGACATAGTGTGATGAGTTGACCTTTTGTGATTGACTGAAATTCAGCTGTTATATTTCTAACTTTAGGTTTTGGTTTGTGTATGTACTAAGTTACATTGTAGTTTGTTATACAGAAACTCAGAGTATAAAGACAGCCTCAGGCTAATGACCTCCAGTTTATTCAGTTTAACAAAAGTAAGAAGATTCATCATAATTAGATCAGAAATCAATTAAGTTGAGCAAAGAAAACCAAAAAGATAATCAATGAAACCAAAACTGTTTTTTTTAAATAACGATCAATAAATTAGTAAGGCTCTAGCCAAACTAAGTAAAACAGAATGAGGACTCAAATTATTTATATTAGAAATAAAGGAGGGAGCATCATCATGGAGCCTATGGACATTAAAAGGATAATAAAGAAATACTAGGAATAACTATGCTCACAAATTTGATACTCAGTATGAAATGAAACAATTGCTTGAAAGGTACAATTTGCTAAAACTCATGCAAGAAAAAATAAACAATCGAATGGGATTATACGTGTTACAGAAATTGAATCAATAATTTAAAGCTCCAAAATAGAAAGCTTCAGAAACAAATAGTTTCACTGGTGAATTCTAACAAAAACTCAAGAAAAATATTATACCAATTATCTAAAATCTCTTCAGAGAACAGAAGCATAGGAAATACTTCCTAACTTACTCTAGGAGGCTAGCATCCCAAATGTCATAATTAAACAAAAACATTACAAGAAAAAAAGCTACAAACTAATATCTCTCATGAACATAGATACAACTATCCTCAAGAAGATATTAGAAAATAGAATCCAACAATGAGTAAAAATAATTATACACTATAGCCAAGTGGGATTTATCCCAGGTATGCAGAATTCATTGAACTTTCCAAAATCAATTAATGTAATACAGCACATCAACAGACTAAAAAACAAAAATCACATGATCACATCAATAGATGCAGTTTATTTGACAAAACTCAACACACATTCATAATAAAAACTCTCTGTATTGAGAAATAGAGGGAAACTTCCTCAACTTGATAAAGAACATCCAGAAAATACCTACAGCTAGCATTATTTATAATGGCGAGATATTTTCTAATATCAAAAACAAGGAAAAGATACCACTTCTCCCTACTCCTTTCTAACATCATACTGGTAGTATTAACTAATGCAATAAGACCAAAAAATAAAATGAAAAGGTGTACAAATTGGAGGGAAATTAATAAAACTGCCTTTGTTTCAATATGTCTAATAATCTATGTAGAAACAACTTCCTTTGTTTGAAGATGTCTAATAATCTATGTAGAAAACTTGAAAGAAAAAGCTTGAAAGAACAACCACAAACAAAACCCTTCTGCAACTAAAAAGCATATGACAAGGTTGCTGGATACAAGGTTAATATACCAAAGCTAACTAGTTTCCTATATACCAGAGGTGAAAAGTACCAGCAGTGAGAAAGTACAATTTTTACTTGAAAACAGAAAATATTTTTATTAACACCCTAAAAAAGAAATATTTCAGTATGTATTTAACAATGTGTATACAAGATTTATAATCAAAGAGCTAGTCCATATTTATGGATTGGATCACTCAATATTGTTAAGATGTCAGTTTTCCCCAATTTGATGTATAGATTCAATACAATCTCAAAATCTCATCAAGTTATTTTGTGGATATCAGCAAACTTATCCTAAAGTTAATAGGGAAAAACAAAATACCGAGGATAGCCAACAGAATGTTAAAGGAGAACAAGGTTATAGGACTAACTACCTGACTTTAAGACTTACTGTAAAATGACAGTAATCAGGACAGTGAGGTAATGAAGAAATAATAGATAAACGGATAATATAATTGAATACAAGGCCCATAAATGTAGTCAACTGCTCTTTCACAAGGGAAAAAAGACAATACAATAGAGCAAAAATAATCTTTTCAGTAAAAGATTATTGCTGAAAAAAAGCTGTTGGTGAGACAACTGGACATACATATGCAAAAAATAAATAAATAAATCTGAACAAAGACCTTACATTTTTTACAAAAAATTAACTCAAAATGGGTCATGGACCCAAATGTAAACTAAAAACCCTAAAACTCCTGAAAGATAGCATAGGGGAAAACTTAGATGACCGTGGATATGGCAAAACTTTAGGTAAAACAAAGTCACAATCCATAAGGTAAATAATTGATAAACTGGATCTTATAAAAATTCTAAAATTCTGCTTTTTGAAAGACAATGTCAATAGAATGAAAGGACAATCCAGAGACTGGGAGAATATTTTTGTAAAACACATATAAAGGACTGTTATCCATAATTTACAAAGAAGAACTTTTATAACCCAACAATAGAAAACAACATGATTAAACATTGGCCAAAGACCTTAACAGACACCTCACCAAAGAAGATATATAGATGGCAAATAAGCATATAAAAAGATGGTCCACCTCACGTGTCAACAGGAAAATGCAAATTACAAAAACAGTGAGCTACCTCTATACACCCATTAGAATAGCCAAAATCCAAAACAATGACAACACATGCTTGAAAGGATATAGAAGAGAGGAACTCTTATTCATTGCTGATAGAAATATGTTCACTTTGGAAATCTGGCAGTTTCTTATAAAAGTAAACATACTCATACTCATACATGATCCAGCAATTGCATTTCTTGATATTTACCTAAAGGGGTTGAAAACATGTCCACACAAAAACCAGAACATGGATGTTTATAGTAGCTTTATTCATAATTGCCAAAACATGGAAGCAACTACAATGTCATTTTCTAGGTAAATTCATTAGTAAACTGCGGTGCATTCAGACAATGAAATATTATTAAGTACTAAAAGTAAATGAGCTATCAAACCATGAAAAGACATGGAGGAATCTTAACTGCATTACTAAGTGAAAGAAGCCAATCTGCAAAGGCTGCATACTGTATGATGCCAACTACATGATGTTCTGGAATAGTCAAAACTATGCAGACATTTAAAAGATTACAGTTGTAAAGGGTTGGGTGTGGGGAGGGATGAATCGGTGGAGGACGGAGAATTTTCAGGGCAATGATTATACTCTATATGATACTACTAAAAAGGGTGCCTGTCATTATACATTTGTCCAAACCCTAAAATGTACAACACCAAGAGTGAACCATAGTGTAAACCATGGGCTTTGGTTGATTATGGTGTGTCAATGTAGGTTCGTCAACTATAAAAAATGTACCAGTTTGATGACAGATGTTGATGATGGAAACGTTATGTATTTGCGGAAGCAGAGTGGGTATATGGGAAATTTCTGTATCTTCTTCTTAATTTTGGTGAGAATTTAAAAAGTGCTTTAAAAATAAGTCTTTTTTTTTTTTTTTTTTTTTGAGACGGAGCTTCGCTCTTATTGCCCAGGCTGGAGTGCAGTGGAGCGATCCCGACTCACCGCAACCTCCACCTCCCGGTTCAAGGCAATTCTCCTGCCTCAGCCTTCCTGAGTAGCTGAGATTACAGGCATGAGCCACCATGCCCGGCTAGTTTTGTATTTTTAGTAGAGACGGAGTTTCTCCATGTCGGTCAGGCTGGTCTCGAATTCCCGACCTCAGATGATCCGCCCGCCTCAGCCTCCCAAAGTGCTGGGATTACAGGCATAAGCCACTAAGCCCGGCCAAGTCATAAAAATTTTTTAAAACTTTATTGCATACATATTTCAGGACTACTTATGCTGCATGTGAGCTCTTAAATAATGGATTTCTTTATATGTATTATTCAGGTTTAGTTTGGCACTAAAATTGGGTAAAAATAAAAAATGATTTACAAGTTGATCCTAGCTAAATAAAAAAAGGCAATAAAATGGGGGTATTTATTATTAAGCGATTTATTTTAGTATAAAAACTGGGAAGGAAGGGGATTAAGCAGCTGACCTGTGGTTCATTTATTCCCAGTTAGGTGAAGAGGCACTCTCAGGGGAAAGAAAATACAGTGGTCTAGTCCAATGCTGCTGTAGCCTGATAACTGGACTTCAAGGTAAACAATATTTTCTAGGAGATAGTCTATATCTATGAAATATTCCAACTAATATGTTCATGGTTTATGATTGTTTATCTTTTTAATTTAAGTTAAGAGGTACCTGTGCAGGTTTGTTATATAAGTAAACTCGTGTCATGGGGGTTTGTTAATACAGATTATTTCATCACTCAGGTATTAAGCCTAATACTCATTAGTTATTTTTCCTGATCCTCTCCCTGATCCCACTGTCCACCCTCTGATGGGCCTCATTGTGTGTTTTTCCCCTTTATGTGTCCATGTGTTCTCATCATTTAGTTCCACTTATAAGTGAAACCATGCAGTACATGGTTTTCTGTTCCTGTATTACTTTGCTAAGGATAATGGCCTTCAGCTCCATCCACGTCCCTGCAAAGGACATGATCTCATTCTTTTTTTATGGCTGCATAGTATTCCATGGTGTAGATGTATTGTGATACATTTTCTTTATCCAGTCTATCATTGACCAGCATTTAGGCTGATTCCATATCTTTGCTGTAGTGAATAGTGCTGCAATGAACATATGTGTGCATGTGTCTTTATAACAGAATGATTTATATTCCTTTGGGTATATACCTAGTAATGGGATTGCTGAGATGAATGGTATTTCTGTCTTTAAGTCTCAGAAGAACCACCACACTGTCTTCCACAATGGTTGAACTAATTTACTCTCTGACCAATAGTGGATAAGCATTCCTTTTTCCCCACAGCCTGCATCTGTTATTTTGACTTTTTAATAATAGTTATTCTCACTGGTGTGAGATATCTCATTGTTGTTTTGATTTGCATTTCTCAAATGATCAGTGGTGTTGAGCTTTTATTTATATGATTGTTGGCCGCATGTTGTCTTCTTTTAAGAAATGTCTATTCATGTCCTTTGCCCACTTTTAAATGGGGGTTTCTGTTTTGGGCTTCAAATTTAAGTTCCTTATAGATGCTGTATATTAGACCTTTGTCAAGTGCATTGTATGCAAATGTAGAAATATTTTCTACCATTCTGTAGGATGTCTGCTCATTCTGTTGATAGTTTGCTTTGCTGTGCAGAAGCTCTTTAGTTTAATTAGATCTCATTTGTCAGTTTTCGCTTTTGTTGCAATTGCTTCTGGCATCCTTGTCATGATTTCTTTCCCATTTCTATTTCCAGAGTGGTATGGTATTGCCTAGGTTGTTTTCCAGAGTGTTTTTTTAGTTTTGGGTTTTACATTTAAATCTTTAATCCATCTTGAGTTAATTTTTGTATATGGTGTAACAAAGGTGTCCAGTTTCAAACCTCTGCATATGGCTAGCCAGTTATCCCAGCACCATTTATTGAATAGAGAAACCTTTCCTCATTGCTTGATTTTGTCAGGTTTGTTAAAGATCAGATAGTTGTAGGTATGCAGTTGTATTTCTGGGTTTTCTATTCTGTTCCATTAGTATATGTGTCTATTCTTTAAACAGCAGTACCATGCTGTTTAGGTTACTGTAGCCCTGTAGTATAGTTTAAAGTCAGGTAGCACAATGCCTCCAGCTTTGTTCTTTTAGCTTAGGATTGGCTTGGCTATTTGGGCTCATTTTTGGTTCCATAAAAATTTTAAAATAGTTTTCTCTAGTTCAGTGAAGAACACCAATGGTGGTTTAATAGGAATAGCATTAAATCTACAAATGTTAATAATATTTGGGCAGTATGGCCATTTTAATAACATTGATTCTTCCTATCCATGAGCATGGAATGTTTTTCCATTTGTTTGTGTCATCCCTGATTTTGTTGAGCAGTATTTTGTAGTACTCCTTGCAGAGGTCTTTTACCTCTCAAGTTAGCTGTACTCCTAGGTACTTTATTCTTTTTGTGGCCATTGTACATGGTAGTATGCTTCTGATTTGGCTCTTGGCTTGACTTTTGTTGGTGTATAAAAATGTTAGTGGCTTTTGCACATTGATTTTGTATCCCAAGACTTTGCTGTAGTTGTTTATCAGCCTAAGGAGCTTTTGAGCTGAGACTGGGATTTTCTAGATATAGAATCATGTCTTCCAGAAACTGGGATAGTTTAACTTCTTCTCTTCCTATCTGGATGCTCTTTGTTTCTTTCTCTTGCCTTATTGTCCAGGCCAGGCCTCCAATACTATGTTGAATACAAGTGGTGAGAGAGGGCATTCTTGTCTTGGGCCAGTTTTCCTGTTTCTCACAAATAGACCTGTGATCTATGCACATTTCTGGAGCAAATGTTATGTAACTAGTCAATTTTCTGGATTGAAATGGAGAGGTCTTATTACATAAATTTTCCTGCTGTCTGAGTTGACTCAGGATCTCATTAAAAACTTTGCTTACTGTTCCTTCCCAGAGAACACATGTCCAGTACAGAAGGAAGGAGACATCTGAGACGTGCCAGACCTCTCTTCTTTACCTGTGTCTATTTGTTTTTTGAAACCTTGAAATTAATAATCAAATTTTACTTTGGTAAAATTGTTCCTTTGTGTGGATTTGATTTGGCAAACTAGTCTTTTAACTGGTTTTAACTCAACATACATAAACACAAGCAAACACATTTATATAGTTTTGAATTCTATATCCAGTCTACATAAATATGAAGTCTTAAATTTGCTCTTGAATTTGTTTCACATTTAATAAAATATTTTTTGAGGTTTAACTTGTGTATGCTGAGATCTTAAATTCAGCTTGATGAATTTTGACAAACATATACGGTGTAGAGTAAGATATAAAAAATTCTACTACCACAGAAATTTATCTTCTGTTTTTTACAGTCAAACATTATCCCTTCCCAACCAATAGCAAGTGCTGTTCTTATTTTAATTCTACCACACATTAATTAATTTTGCCTGTTCTTACATGAAAGAATGTTGAATTTTGTCCTGACAGATAAATTACTAGAGGATTACCTTGATCTGGTGGAGGCTTGGCTTTTGGTTTTATAAAGAAAGCTTGTGGAGACTGGTCTTTTGTCCTACAGCAAAACCTTTGGTTCAGAGATCACTCCTAGAATATGTAATCCTTGCTTTTAACTGGGAAGCCAGAGATTTTGTAACAAACCCTTCCTTTGGCTGGGATTTGAACTTCTCAAATTATTTTTTCTCTGCACAGGTTATGTCTAAAAAGTTATATCTCAGCTGCTATTCCTGGATTCCTTGGATTTTTGACACTTGCATGAATAGTAAAAGAGTACAAAATAGAGTCGAGAAACTTTTATGTATCTACTCTTTGTGACTCTCTTCTGTCTTGAGAGAAGAAAGAGATGGAGAATTGGGAATCTTCTCTCAATTTACATCACTTCTGACAACCTTAAAAATTGACCTAATATTATTCCTACATCTTAATAAAAGTATTATTTTCTATTTTTCTTTATACCGCAATATAAAGCCCTATAACCTGGAAAGTATTCTCAGGAAAGACTAATTATGTATGACACATCAGAGTTTGCTTATCTTTTTTCAGTGTTGGTATCCCTATAGTTCCTTCCTGTAGGGTCTCCTTAAATAGTTACTTTTTATGTTGTATCTAGAGTTGGTTATTGTTATCAGCTCAATACATATTCAATACAAGCATCTCTGGCATGATCAGAACTCCTAAATTATGTTTCTTCACTTAGAGTTCAAAGAAAATGTGTATGCAAAATATAAAATAATGTATGTGTTTAAAATATATCTGCCAAATAAATATTTTAGATTTGCAAATTTCAGGGTAACTCATTAGCTTTCTCATTTTCTTCTCTAATTAAAAAAAATGTGAGATGTATATTTTATCACCAAAGTCTTCACAATTTGCTTACCATGTATGATATGCATACATACCTATGGGGAAGAATTAAATAACAATAATCATAATCATAAAACAATTGTGATTACATGAAACATGAAAGCTGTTTCATAAATTTTGGAAATGACACTATTGTCTAAATAAGGAGTCAAGATATCAAGGGTTATTTGGGGATTATGATGTTTAAAAATTTTACCTCTAGGCTCTTCATAAAAATTTTACCTCTAGGCTCTTCAGTAAAATGACTTTTTGCTCATAGCAGGATGAGTATGTACACATTTTTTTAAATTCTCATTTTTATTAGTTGTTATTTTTGCCTTTATTTTCTCAGGATTGATTATATTAAACACTAAGAGCATTTGTAGACAATTATTTGATTTTTCATGAAATAATTTATATAATTTAATTTCTCTTTGCATATTCCAAAAGGCAAATCCTGATAATTTTAGGATGTTTTCATCAGTCAGAGCTGACAAAGCCTTAATCCTCAGGAAAAGCTGTTGTAAGAACTGAACAGTAGATAAATAAATATTAAATAAATATATTGAAATTATTATGGGTAGTATTATATTTGCAGTTTTTTAAAAAAACGAAAAAATTGAGAGTCACATTGAATAATTTCTAGCTTCTTGAAAATAAGAAGAAACAAGGGAGGCAAAGGCACTAGAGTTCACAGAACAGAGTACAGGCAGAACATAGCTGCAGAGACCTCTACATTCCTGTGTCTGGTTTCTGGACTTTTAAACTGGGTTTCAGTTAGTGTGTGAATATGAGGATTCTACCAAGGACAGGGAAAGAATGATCTAAAAGGACTAGGGGGAACACTTCCCAGATCCCACCAGGGATGGAATTATTGATATTTTCATTAGCCAGTCTAGAAAAATCTCATAATTTATGGGCCATCAGGTAGAGAAATCAGGATTTTGCCACAACAGTGATTCAACATTTGCCTTAGTCAATGCCTCTAGGATTTTGCTAAAATATAATCTTAAATGCAAAACCCAAAACATTAAACCATCTCCAAAGAACTCAACTGCATCCCAGAACAAAGCATATGTATTTATAGGAACATTAAGATATCTAATTGCCAACAAGGCAAAATTTGCAATGTATAGAATACTATCAAAAATTACTGGACTTGGATTGAGGCAGAAAAAGTATCAATCAGTGGAAACTGAACCAGGAATGAAACACATGATAGAATAAGTGAACAACTGCATTAAACCAATTAGAACTACATTCTTTATAGTCAAGAGGCTTAAGGGAAAGCTTGACCATGTTAGGCAGAGTCATGAAAGATATAAGACGTAAGTATTCTAAAAACCAAAATACAAGGACAGAGATAAAAATACACAGTATGGAATTGATAATTTTGATATCATGCTAGTAAAGATTAGTGAATTTGAAAAGATGTTAGAATATATATTATATATTTTAATGTAGCTTATATAATCTAATACTATATTCTTATATATAGAAACACAGGTGTATTAGTGACCACTCATGATTTTGGATATTTGCAATTTTGCAGGTATAATAATAGATATCTTCCAAGAATATTGTTATGCAAGATTTTTGAAAGATCTTGTCTAAATAAAAAGTAGCAAATCATGATATCTGAAGAGTATACATGTTTTATATGACATAATGTTACAAGTATATTTAATTAATAAATATTGTATATATTCAAAGTGAATGATGGGATGCTTTATATTTTATAAATGTATTAGTTTACTAAAACTTATGGCTCACAGCTTAGGCCTTCCAGATAACAATGGCAGACAGATGCAACAAAAAAGGTCCAAGAGTTGGTAGAATCTTTCTGATATGCTTTCATCTGTGCAAACGGAGAAACGTTACTTCAGTTTTACTTTAAAATGAATTTGGCATACTGATAGAGGATTATACTTAGCTCTCACTAGCATTAAGTAGTAAATAAATTTTATTGTTCACCATTTTCATACATAAAGTTTTGCCAGCAAGTACTAATTACTTTTTAGGTTTCCAGTATTGATAAAATTTTATGAAAGATACTAGAATGAAATACATTCACAATTATAATTTTAAAGAACGTAAGCAATGCAAATTCCCAGAGTATATTCTGGATCCTTTAGTGTTTCTGACAATTTCACATTATTGTTTGACACTAAAGTGCAGTATAGTAAACACTGAGTTTAAAATAACAGACCAAATTATTACAAGGTATGCAATCATCAGATAATTATGAATATTATTTGTTGTAAGCCTATCTGTTGTAAATTCATTTTAAGATTTAGAGTATCACATTTCAGAAATGTTGCTGCTAATAAATGCATCATAAAAATGGATTTTTGATTAGTTTCAATTAAGATGGCATAGTTAATAATCAACATCGGCAAACCTAAATCAAAAATTGTGTTATATGAGTCTCTCATTCCTGACTGATGTCAGTTAGAATCATAGAATGTTGGGTTTCTTACAAAGTTCAAAGTAAGCTTAATGAAATATTAAATAACAATTTTGTGTTCATTGTGAAATGTCTCTGTTGAATGTTTTTCATAAAAAATAAGGCATTCAGCGGAGAATATATGTACATATACACACACACTAAACATATATTCACATATATACACACACATATTCACACATACACACATATACATAATATGAAATATGGTTATATCATAAAAAACAAAAACTCCTACTTATTTAATAAGTTAACCTAGTAAAACCTGATAAATCTTGACACTGTGACAACACTCAGTTTTGGACATGCCACATCGTGTGATATTTTTCAATTAGTCCCCATTACTATTTTTGGAATATTTCCATTAAAATATAGGTCTTTAACCCATCTTATTCAGGCCATCACATATGGGAATATCTAAAATTTCTTTTACATTCTATAAAAATAACAAAATAATAGTTCCAAACCACAGTATTCATAAAATGTTTGCATTATGTAGAAGAAGTCTGTTACAACAAACACTTTCTGCATAATCAAGAAGAGCAGTCATTACCAGGATGTCATGCCATTTAGGAAATACATTATAGAAATTAATAAATGCTATAAAATGATCTAATTTATATTTATCAATTTATTTAATTTCTTAATTTTTATAAATTATTGATAACTTTATTTTTAATTCATGCTGCCTACATATAGGCATATGATTATTTAAGTGCATAATTTTCAATTTTGTTTATTAAGAAGGGACCCAGAAATCTTGGTAATTCTTAGATCTATTAAATAAAAATAAATAAGAAACTCCATAATAAATGACATGTTGTACTTACACCAAATTTTAAAGGGACAGACTATAAAATGGACCAGGCATGAGAAAGTATATTGAGAAAACTTGAGTTAAGTTAAACTCCTAACAATTAGCATGTCATTCTTGAAAAGGAGAAAAATATGAATATTTGTCATGTAAAATAAATATCTATATTTTGGGAAATGTGTTTCCATAGAGTCACTAAAAGAAACACCGCTGAGTTGAAGCTTTAAAAAAATAGCAGAATTGAATGAGCCAGATTGTTGTTCTTTAAAATTGTCTTATTTTCAATAGAAGAGAGTTAAAAACTAATATAAAGAAATATAGAAAAAAAGAAAAAGAACTTCCAACACTATGTTGAATAGGAGTGGTGAGAGAGGGCATCCCTGTCTTGTGCCAGTTTTCAAAGGGAATGCTTCCAGTTTTTGCCCATTCAGTATGATATTGGATGTGGGTTTGTCATAGATAGCTCTTATTATTTTGAAATACGTCCCATCAATACCTAATTTATTGAGAGTTTTTAGCATGAAGGGTTGTTGAATTTTGTCAAAGGCTTTTTCTGCATCTATTGAGATAATCATGTGGTTTTTGTCTTTGGCTCTGTTTATATGCTGGATTACATTTATTGATTTGCGTATATTGAACCAGCCTTGCATCCCGGGGATGAAGCCCACTTGATCGTGGTGGATAAGCTTTTTGATGTGCTGCTGGATTCGGTTTGCCAGTATTTTATTGAGGATTTTTGCATCAATGTTCACCAAGGATATTGGTCTAAAATTCTCTTTTTTGGTTGTGTCTCTGCCCGGCTTTGGTATCAGAATGATGCCGGCCTCATAAAATGAGTTAGGGAGGATTCCCTCTTTTTCTATTGATTGGAATAGTTTCAGAAAGAATGGTACCAGTTCCTCCTTGTACCTCTGGTAGAATTCGGCTGTGAATCCATCTGGTCCTGGACTCTTTTTGGTTGATAAACTATTGATTCCTGCCACAAGTTCAGAGCCTGTTATTGGTCTATTCAGAGATTCAACTTCTTCCTGGTTTAGTCTTGGGAGAGTGTATGTGTCGAGGAATGTATCCATTTCTTCTAGATTTTCTAGTTTATTTGCGTAGAGGTGTTTGTAGTATTCTCTGATGGTAGTTTGTATTTCTGTGGGATCGGTGGTGATATCCCCTTTATCATTTTTTATTGTGTCTATTTGATTCTTCTCTCTTTTTTTCTTTATTAGTCTTGCTAGTGGTCTATCAATTTTGTTGATCCTTTCAAAAAACCAGCTCCTGGATTCATTGATTTTTTGAAGGGTTTTTTGTGTCTCTATTTCCTTCAGTTCTGCTCTGATTTTAGTTATTTCTTGCCTTCTGCTAGCTTTTGAATGTGTTTGCTCTTGCTTTTCTAGTTCTTTTAATTGTGATGTTAGGGTGTCAATTTTGGATCAAACAAATTTACAAGAAAAAAACAAACAAACCCATCAAAAAGTGGGCGAAGGACGTGAACAGACACTTCTCAAAAGAAGACATTTATGCAGCCAAAAAACACATGAAAAAATGCTCATCATCACTGGCCATCAGAGAAATGCAAATCAAAACCACTATGAGATACCATCTCACACTAGTTAGAATGGCAATCATTAAAAAGTTAGGAAACAACAGGTGCTGGAGAGGATGTGGAGAAATAGGAACACTTTTACACTGTTGGTGGGACTGTAAACTAGTTCAACCATTGTGGAAGTCAGTGTGGTGATTCCTCAGGGATCTAGAACTAGAAATACCATTTGACCCAGCCATCCCATTACTGGGTATATACCCAAATGACTATAAATCATGCTGCTATAAAGACACATGCACATGTATGTTTATTGCGGCATTATTCACAATAGCAAAGACTTGGAACCAACCCAAATGTCCAACAATGATAGACTGGATTAAGAAAATGTGGCACATACACACCATGGAATACTATGCAGCCATAAAAAATGATGAGTTCATGTCCTTTGTAGGGACATGGATGAAATTGGAAATCATCATTCTCAGTAAACTATCGCAAGAACAAAAAACCAAACACCACATATTCTCACTCATAGGTGGGAATTGAACAATGAGATCACATGGACACAGGAAGGGGAATATCACACTCTGGGGACTGGGGTGGGGTGGGGGGAGGGGGGAGGGATAGCATTGGGAGATATACCTAATGCTAGATGACGAGTTAGTGGGTGCAGCGCACCAGCATGGCACATGTATACATATGTAACTAACCTGCACAATGTGCACATGGACCCTAAAACTTAAAGTATAATAAAAAAAAAAAGAAAAAGAATAAAGTGGTAGAAATAACTATGGAATATAACAATTTTAGACGAAAACCACATGGATGAAAATAGCATATCAAATTAAAGTCAAACATTTGAAGACCTCTATGTTTTTATGATACTATTCACATTTTTTTTTATTATACTTTAAGTTCTAGGGCACATGTGCACAATGTGCGGGTTTGTTACATATGTATACATGCTCCATGTTGTGTGTGGCACCCATTAACTCATCATTTTCATTAGGTATATCTCCTAATGCTATCCCTCCCCACTCCCCCCACCCCACAACAGGCCCCGGTGTGTGATGTTCCCCATCCTGTGTCCAAGTGTTCTCATTATTCAATTCCCACCTATGAGTGAGAACATGCGATGTTTGGTTTTCTGTCCTCGCGACAGTTTGCTCAGAATGATGGTTTATTGTGTTTTGCTTAGTAACATTATTTTCATTTGCTAATATTAATTATTGTAAATGTTTTAAATAAATTTAACAACAACCAATAGATAAATTTCTCCATTTCATTTTTATTGTATACGATATGGAGTGGTATACTGGAACTACTTGTTATTGCCTTGCAAAACCTGATTGTTAAATGTTCAGGTATTGTGGAAAGGTGAGTAACAACGGCCATAAAAATTGGCTTGGAAATTGAAAAATCATGCAAATTGTTTTGGAGCTCCCCTGCCCCAAAAGCTGTTTATTTACTATTATGTAACAGCTCACTGCTGATTATATGGTATTTTAAAATAATTTTTCTAAGAGATATAGATAAATAGATATGTGCATGCATGTATACTTCATAGCATATTGCTATAGAAATAAGGATAACACATCAGTTCATATATGTTGAAAGAGTAATCAGATTATTTATTCATTTAATATTTGAACTTCAATCTTTGTAGATCAAGTTCAGCATGCTAAACATAGATCTTATTCAGAATTATCTACTGTTTCTTAAATAATATTTGAAATTAAATTTATGTTTTAAATGGATTCAAAAACAAATTAAGAAATCAGGGCTTAGAGCAAGAAACTCAGTCATCATATAAATTTATTCATCTATTAAAATTACTCTAATATTATTTTTTCTGCTTAAGTGGTTTGAAATTTATGTCAGTTTCTAACATACTGTACAATTATTTTCTTTCTAATGCACCTGCATATTTTACTCTACAAAATGCATGGATTACTTTGTATTAAAGATATTCTGTTTTTATATTCCTATTATAAATGTTATGGGCATACTTATTTCATTTTTTATCTTTCCAACAATAAGCACTTACATTCTTTGCTGTCATTGTATAAATAGTCTTTACTGAGAGTTTGTGCAAAGTTAAAGTCTTGTATAAGAGTACACTCCTAATTAGTGACTAAATAATCTGTCTTATTTATCAAAAGAATACTGTAGATTTTTTTTCTAAAGCAATTAATGTATTTGGTGTTCTTAGTTTCTTAGAAATGGGTGCTAACACTGCATTTTTTAGAAAGTGTATAAATAAAATTATTTGATCTTTAAAAACCAAGTGGCTGAATCTGTACAGATTTTAGTCAGTACTAATCATATAGTTAATATTTAAAATATATTAACTACAAAATGTATTTCTATCAGAAGTAAATTTATTATAAGTAAATGGATTATTCTTCTATTTAAATCCTTGTCAGTTAAAATTCATATGTCTTATCTTTTTTTCAGCAAGTATGTATACCGTTTTCATTAGTAGAATTTATTTCTTACAATTTAGAGGTTGCTCTGAAGATATTGTATGCAAACGAAAACGTACACAATTTTTTTTGTTATTCTACTGAGAGCAAGAAACTCAGTCGTCATATAAATGATAAGTTTAATAGATTGATCATATAAATCTATTAAATTATAAATTCATAGATCCATTGCACTTACTGAAATAAACCAAAAATAGTTGATTCAGATGTGGGTCAAGGAGTACATCAACTGATGTTGATCAAATACCAAAATCTGTAAGTTCTGGGATCTAATATATAGCAAGGTTACTAGAGGTAACAATACTGTGTGGTATACTTAAAATGTGTCAATAGAATAGATTCTAAGTTATCACACACATAAAAAAGGTATTTATCTTAGGTAATAGAAATGTTAATTATATTGATTGTGATGGTCATTTCCCAATGAATAGGTAGAGCAAATCGTCAAGTTGTACACCTGAAATATCTACAATAATAATTTGATATATCTTATTTATTTTTGCATCAGATAATTTTTTTTAGTAAGAAAATAAAATCTGTACACTTAATCAAATAGTTACATAAATGTCTACATAGACTGGCTATCATATATAATGAGGGAGAAGAAGCAAATATCTTTGCCTAGTATATTAGTTCATTTTAACACTGCTGATAAAGACATACCCAAAACTGGGAACAAAAAGAGGTTTAATTGGACTTACAGTTCCACATGGCTTGGGGGGCCTCAGAATCATGGCGGGAGACAAAAGGCACTTCTTACATGGTGGCAGCAAAAGAAAAATAAGGAAGCAAAAGTGGAGACCCCTGATAAACCCATCAGATCTCGTGAGACTTGTTCACTATCATGAGAATAGCATGGGAAAGGCTAGCCCCCATGACTGAATTACCTCCCCCTGGTTTCCTCCCACAACACATGGGAATTCTGGGAGATACAATTCAAGTTGCGATTTCAGTGGGGACACAGTCAGACTATATTACCTGGTATCTGCTCATCATTTTTTTTTCTTTGTATATGTTTGTATTTTAATTTTCCCCTGGGAAAGAAAGTAAATTATATATGTCTACCTTCTTGCCTATAACTCAATCTCAGATATATAAAATGTATAGAGTCATGTAGTTAGCAGAATTTCTGATCCTGGTAAAACCACATTTCATTTCTCAAACTTGTATCAATTTTATAGATGTGCAAGGTCAGTTCAGTGTCCTCTAAAAGGTTCACCAACAGGTCCCAAATTCACAGGTATTTAGTTTCATCTGTAAATAATTTATCCCTTGTAATTTATTCCAATTTTCACTAGCTCCAATGTTCTCAATTTCATAGATTTTGTAAATCCACTTTTAACTTCTACCTTTTAAATGACATATTTTCAGCATTTAATAGCTTAGTCAATCATCCTTGACTCTTTAATTGATGCTTTTAATAGTGAAGGACTCTCATTCAGCCCGGGTGATTTCCTGTTTAACACAACAATTAACTTCCATTGGATTTCAAAAGAGCAATAGATGTTACTCACAATTACAAGAAATTTTATCTTTCTAGATAAAAGGTGAAAATATTTTTTACATGGTAAATTATTCATTTACTTATTGTGCTGTAATAAAGTTTGTCCTTAGTGGTTGGTGCATGCTTAGGAAACTGATAAAACTAAATCCTCAATGTTTATAATCTATGTGTGACAGGTAGGTTCTTACCTGTAGAATCTGTATGCATTTTAAAAATTAATCTGTTCTTGTAAATTTTTAATAAAGAGTCTTTTTCATACTTTGGCTTCTAAAGTTGATGCAACTCACCTCTGACCTAGTGCTTTGCCTCCATGAACATCACAATGATGGTTAATTGTATGGCACAGGCAGGACAAGAAAGAAAAGCAAACATAGCAGTTGTATTTTTGTATTTTAGGGTTACTAAAATCTAAAAAAAAAAATCTTGCATGTTCATTCTACTGCACACTTAAGGCCTAGTTAGTATAATTTAATAAATTTATTATATGCAGACTTACTTATATTTAGGAAAGCATTGTTATATGTATTTAGGAAAAAAAAGAAGAGGGGGAGAAAAAAGAAAGAGACACAGAAAAAGAGTGAGACAGACAGACACAGAAAGAATTCAAGATCCAAATTATTTCCTCCATTATCCTTGCAGTTTTCATTCAGGATGCTCTAATGACAAAAACTAATGTCAAGCCACATCTCAACAAGGCACTGTTTGGAGAGTCTTACTGAAGGATCATAAGGCAAGGTAAAAAACAATGAATTTGATGAGACGCAATAAATAGATAATTGCCACAGCACGTGGGGATTTTACATCGCCTAGTGGCACAATGGCCAATATGTAGTGTAGGTATAACAAATAACAGGTCAACTATTTCTAGACTGATATTGTTCTCAAACTACTATATCTGTGAAAGTAAGAAATGTATCAATATTGATTTAATTAATATTTAAAGCTCACCATATGCTAGGCAGGATGCTATGTGCTAAGCATACAAAGTACCTGTCCTCAAGTAACTTTCATCCTATTGGAAAAACAAGAAAAAAAACAGGCTAGAGAGATAATGGCAATAATTTCACAGGACAATGTGTCACTGAGAAATGAAGGGGAGTCTAAGTTTTTATAACAGATGATTGATGCATTAAGTCAAACTGGATGAGTGAAAATTAGTTGCGCTAAAATGAGGAAAGAAAATTTCAGGCAAAGAAAAAATATGTTCTTTATTTTCAAAAAGCCTCAGTTCCCTAATAAGCCATTGCAACATATAAATCATCTTGATTTTTTGATAATTTTATGCTTACTATTTTTGTGCATTGACAGGTAAGATGATCTGTGTGAATATTGCTGTTGTATGTGTCTTTATGGATTTTGTTTCAAAGGTAACATTATAAATCAGCATAATTTATACTTTCTATCTTCTACCAAATTGCAAATATTTCTCTGACAAGAATTTCAAATATTAAACTGCAGGTGTATGTAAGAATGAACAGGCTATTCATTGTATTTTGATATACTTGGCTCTATTGACAAAGATAACTGCTATATGATCTTCTCAAATTTGAAAGTTAGTGGGAACGGGGAAGGATAATGTCAGCTTACATGCAGCTAACATTTATTCATATAGATTAAAACTGATTTATATATGTACATTTCATCTAGATGTGCTGTTTTAAATTCTTGTTCAAAAATGTTTTCAGGAGTATTTAATCTAAGAATAATGTGCTCTAGTCTGATAATGTTTAGGGTAAGGTATTTTTGAGTTACTAGATTAGAAATAAATATACAGTTCAGTGACAAATTTATCTTGGAGAATGTTTCAGATTTACTTCTTTATTATAAGATATCAGGAGTAAATTTATGCTTCTAATGACTGGCATTAAAAATATATGAGCCAATTTGCAATCTTCTCCAATTCTAATACAGTAGTAACTTTAAAAGCATCATACTGGTAAATATTGGCCTGGTTTTTTGTAAAGGGATTCTGTGTAAAATATTTTAAATATTTGAGCTTTGCATGCACTTGGCCTGCTGATATTGGCTTTTCAGGGCTTTCTCATCTACTTGACACTTTGAAAACAAATACCCTCTGCTTCTCCTCTCATTTGAATGAGCCTAGTCCTAGTAAAGCCAAGCTGCGAATCACTAGGAACCAAAAAACTGACAGCAATAATTGGTCCTAATAAGACACTCGTTCCCATCATATCTTCTCCTTTGAGGAAAAGAGATGGATACAGAGGCCAGATTTATTTATTTTATTTATTTATTTATTTATTTATTTATTTATTTATTTATCTGCTGCTTCCCAAATTATATGTTGTAGCTTGAAGAGCATGGCTGTTATGTGTGCCCTTTTAAAATTGTTCTTAAAAAAACAGTGAAGGAAAGGAAGTATCTGACTTATTCTCAGTGCTGAAAAGGGAAGAGCCTGTTCAAAGATGTGCACCCAGTTTACAAAAAAGCCATGGAATCGTGTTCCAGGGAAGTCAAGACTCAGTCTTACATCCCTATCAGATTAGATCCCCATCATTGGAAATTGGGAGACTGTTGGTGCATATATATCACTAAGTGGGGTTTCCATCTTTATAAAAAAGCTATTTATGTATTGTTGTTGTTTTTTCATTTCCAGTTGTTTAGGCTATATTATGTAGATTTTGATTAACATTTGATTCATTTTGAGCCACAGAAGCCAGAAGAGCGAAGGTGCAGATTATTAGTTGATGTGATGGGCAATGCTTGATTCAATGATATGTTACTAATAATGACTACGTTTCATCCAAAAAAACCCCCAGGAAATTCTAATAGTCTGTGAAATAAAATGAACGTACTGACTCATAACTCTTAGGTTCAAGGGTGCTGAGGACTCCCTTTCTCTCTCCCTCCTTCTCTCTCTCCCTCTCTCACTTTCATTCTCTTGCTTTTACTCTCATTCTTGCTCTTGTGTTTTTCCTCTATCTTTACCTTATTTCTACTTAAGCCTCTTTATCCCTTATCCTGTGGAGGATTTCTTTACTCTGGAGGTAATGTGATCTCTGGAAAAAGGATGTCTATAATTTTCAGATATGTGGCCCAGTAGGAAAATTGTTTTTCAGCCGGTTCCATATTTTAAAAATCCAGAGAAGAAATATGACTGCCTTAACCGCCTGTTGGTCTAAACGCTACTGTCAGAAGATGACTTCATGTGAATAATTTGCTCAGAATGTCAGCAAATTTGGTAGAGAATTATAGTTATTATGTCTACTGAATCATATGGTTGAGTGTGGATAAGCAGATCTCCAAAAGAAGTGAAGATACTGTATAGTGCAGACCAAAAAGTAATACAATACAAATATCATAAAGCTGCAGCCACCTAGTACATCCATATAAACTCATTCTCATAATGTGATCTAGAAAAATGCAAAAATTCCATGCAACTATCCACTGACAACCAAAGTTCTAAGTCCCATGTCCTTCTTTTATGCAACTAAAATCCCAAGACATTTGGATGTTAGTAAATATTCTCCCTCCACACACTGCTGTTTTTATTTTGAATTGACGATTTATAATTGTATAAGTTTATACAACAAAAAGTAACGGTATTATTTATTAATGCAATGTAACATAATTAAATCAAGATAGTTAACATATCTATTACCTCAAATATGTAACATTTTTGGTGGTGAGAATATTTGAAATTTACTATCTTAACAATTTTGAAATGTACAATCCTCTATTATTTTGTTTTGTTTTTTGTTTGTTTTTGTTTTCAGATGGAGTCTTGCTCTGCTGCCCAGGTTGGAGTGCAGTGGCACGATCTTGGCTCACTGCAACTCCTCTGCCTCCCAGGTTAAAATGATTCTCCTGCCTCAGCCTCCCAAGTAGCTGGGACTACAGGCGTGCACCACTATGCCTGGCTAATTTTTGTATTTTTAATAGAGACAGGGTTTTACCATATTGGTCAGGCAGGTCTCGAGCTCCTGACCTCGGGCAATCCACCCACATCGGCCTCCCAAAGTGCTAGGATTACAGGCTTGAGCCACGACACCCAGCCCTCTTTTATTAATTATATTCACTGTGCTGTGCAAAAGACCTAAAATAATATTCCTCCTCTCTGAGACTTTGCACCGTTTTGCCATCATCTTCCCATTTCCCCTGCACTCAGGCTCTGTAATCACCATTCTATTCTCTGCTTCTATGAGTTTGATTATTTCAGATTTCACATATAAGTAAGACCACGTGGTATTTGTCTTTCTGTGCCTGGCTTATTTCACTTAGAATAATGCTCTCCAATTTCATTAATGCTGTTGCAAATGATATTTTTTTATTTGAAGCTAAATAGTATTCTATTGTGTGTATGTGTGTGTTTGTGTGTGTGTGTGTATGGCTACACATACACCACATTTTCTTTATCTATTCATCTGTTGATGGCATCTAGGTTGATTCTATGATGGCCATTGTTAACAATGCTGCAATAAATATGGGAGCACAGACATCTCTTCTACAAATTAATTTCATAACTTTTGGATAACTACCCAGAAGTGGGACTGCTAAATCATATGGTAATTCTATATATTTTTTCAGAAACCTACACACAATTTTTCATATGGCTGCACTAATTCACATTGCCACCAAAAGCATACAAGGGTTCCCTTTGTCCTTATTGTTGTTGGCACTTGTTATCTTTAGTCTTTATGATAATAGTCATTCTTACAGCTATGAGATATCTCATTGTGATTTTAATTTTAATTTCCCTAATGATTGTCAATGTCAAGCTTTTTTTCACATTTCCTTTGGCCATTTGTATGTCATCTTTTAAGAAATATCTATTCAGGTTATTTGCCCATTTTTAATAGTTTTTTTTTTAATTTTCTTGCCTTTGAGTTGTTTGAGCTCCTAATATATTGTTAATATTAATTCCTTATTTGATGTATTGTTGCAAATACTTTCTCCCAGTGTGTGAGTTGTCTCCGCACACTGCACTGTTAATTGTTTTTATGCAGAAACGTTTTGTTCGATGTAAAACCATGTATCTAATTTTGATTTTATTGCCTGCACTTTGGAGTCAAATTCAAAAAATCATTGACCAAACCAATGTCCTGTAGTTTTACTCCTGTATTTTCTTCTAGTAGTTTTACAGATTTAGTATTAAGTCTTTAATCCATTTTTGAGTTAATTTTACATATGGTATGCGATAAGGGTCCAATTGTATTCTTCTGCATGTGGATATACAGATTTTCCAACACCATTTATTAAGTGACTATCCTTTTTCCGTTAGGTGTTCTTGGCACCTTTTTTGAAAATCAATTGACCATACATGTGTGGATTTATTTCTAGGTTCTATATTCTTTCCCTTTGGTTGATTTTTTTTTAAATCTGTACCATGCTGTTCTAATTACTGCATGATTTGTGAGTAGATTCAGTTAGCATTCCTCAACATAAGAATAAACAGTATGGCAGCCAGGCGCGGTGGCTCACGCCTGTAATCCCAGCACTTTGGAAGGCGGAGGCGGGCGGATCACGAGGTCAGGAGATCAAGACCATCCTGGCTAACATGGTGAAACCCCGTCTCTACTAAAAATACAAAAAATTAGCTGGGCGTGGTGGCGTATGCCTGTAGTCCCAGCTACTCAGGAGGCTGAGGCAGGAGAATGGCGTGAACCCAGGAGGTGGAGCTTGCAGTGAGCCGAGACTGAGCCACTGCACTCCAGCCTGGGCGACACAGCGAGACTCTGTCTCAAAAAAAAAAAAAAAAAAAGAATAAACAGTATGGCTACATGACAAATTTGCAACTCCAGCACACTGAATATAGAGTGAAAATGAAAAATTGTTTAAGAAAGGGAAACAAGAGGCAATACACCCTAAGTTAAGAACAGCAACAAGAAAAAGCAGACCGTTTTATCAGATAGGTCATAGTGAATGACAGTAGGTCATTTACTTTCTTCATAATCAAATGTAATCTTTCATCAGACTGTTTTTCTCTCATTTCTTAATTTCATGAAACATTATTTTTGAATTGAAAGATAAAATTGTGTGTTTATTGTGTACAGCATGATGTTTTCAAGTATCTATACATTATGGAATGGCTAAACCTAGTGAATTCACACATAAATTAGCTCACACAGTTTTTTTTGTGGGAACAACTTAAAATTGTATTATTTTCAAGAATACAATATATTGTTATAACTATAGTCACTATGTTTTACAACTGATCTCTTGAACTGAAGAGATTAACGCTTCCATGTTTATTACTACATTTTTCCCAATAGCCAAGATATGGAATGAATCTAAGTGTCCATCAGTGAATGAATGGATAAAGAAAATGTGATGTGTATACACAATGGAGTACTTACTATTCAGCCTTAAAAAAAAAAAAAGGCAATTCTGTTGTGACAACATGGATGAAACTGTAGGACATTATGTTAGGTGAAATAAGTCAGGCACATAAAGATAAATACTGCATGACCTCACCTGTATATGGAATCTAAAAAAATAAAAAGTTGATCATATAGAACTACCGAGTGGAATGGTGATTACTAGGGGATAGGGGAGTTAGGTGGTGGAGTGGGAATTGTTGTCCCTCATTTCTGGACAACTGAGAGATCCTCTGTGTTCTTCATAGTTCCTGTCCATCTCTAAAAGGGAAGTCCTTTTTTAGTGTTTGTGGAGAACTAGGTAAGTTGTTGGTGTAAAAAGTAATCATAAGACTAGACTACCAGACTTGGGATTTTCTTACATAATACCCCCCCCCCCCATAAAACACAATAAACCTCAGTTTGATTTGATTTCTAGGTTCTATCTTTGATAGTAGAAAATGCCAGAAATTTTTTCAAGGCCTTTGAATATGAAGATTATTCCTGCTATTTTTGTATCTCTGCCTTTCTTGTAGCACCCAGTTTCACAGATTCTCTCTTGTAAGCTGTTTCATTTAAATGTAAGTCAATAATTTGGTGGGCAGAATTTATATTTCTTGTGTGAAAGCTCTGTATTTATAGTTGGCATTTTATAGTAGAAGAAAGTACTGCATGTCTTGGGTTGGGGTATATGGAAAGAAACAATAGGGAGGAACTTGGTGTTTCAGACATTGTCTATTTTTTTGGTTCCTTCAAAGTCTCATTTTTATCTTCATTGTTAGTTCTATTTCTGTACCTAATACTTTTAGTCTCCATAGAACAGAATACTCCAAAACAAGCCTTCGAAATGAAATAAAGCCCTTGACTGTGGTTGCTGAATGGGTTTGGATCACTTGTCTCAAGCACAGAGTATCTCACTCCACCAACTCAAACTGAGTCTTACCTTTTCTGTAAGACAATGCTGAGGATTGTAAGGTTGCCTAAATACTCCATATTTTATCAAATTTCAACATGGGTTTTAAATTGCTAGCTGGGTGGACACATTGGCTAAGTCCAGAGACAGGGTAGGTAATGACTTAACTAGAGGCTTCTCTTTTACATACAAAAATCAGCTTCTTAGCCAGAAATACGAAATTCTCACTGCTCTCTTTCCTCAGATGCCAGAACCATATTTCTAATCTTTCACTTGAAACAAAACTTGTAAATGTACCACTTTTCTGTTAGTCAATATTCCTGGAGTAGCAAGTGAAAAGAAAGGGAATTCAAGCTACCTTATGCCAGAAATAGGATATACTGTCCCCTAAATTGTAAGAAATCCATGACTGGTTTTAGGCATGACAAGGTTCAAGGATTCAAGATATGGCACCTGGGTTTGTAACTTTTTCTCTCTCAGCCTCCTTGCTTAGTTCTTTCTAAGTTTCTACTTCTCCTCCTGCACGCAGTTTCACTCCATGTATTAAGGAAGCTGGCCTTTGCTAGTCCTTAACTGGGTAGAGTTCCCAAAATAATGAGATTGTTGGACATTCCAAAATATATATTCACTATAAGTACTTAATGGAATGAACTGAAAGACCACAATAAAATTTTCATAATACAAATTCTCATATTGCACAATGAGTTTCTTCTGTACACCACATTTTTTTTCTTTGTATAATGAATGCTACCTAGAAAACTTTTACATAGCAGATATTCAAAAACAAATTAAATACTTTAAGTGACTGGAGTTTTTTGCTAAGTAGATAATTAGGGCATATTTACTAATAAATTACATTTTTGAGCAGTAAATAAATCTCCAAATTAATTTTTCTAAGTTAATAAAAACAAAGTATATAATGGTATTTTAAAGCATCTTATACTATGGGTTTTTAATCAAATTATACCTTCATCAAATAGGTAAAGCATTACATACTATAGGTATTTTTTTCAAATACTAGATATATGCATTTTTCAAACTCCCCCAAATTACGGCAAGTAAAATTAGGAGGAGAAAAAAAGCACTTAGAGTATTTATTGATAGAGAACATTAACATAAGCACTTTATGCTTGAAAACAGGCCCTTAAAACTATCTTGAAGATAAACTTGTATTAAGAAATTGCATTAATGTTGGCTTTTTGAATGTTATATTTCTGATTTCAGTTAGAATAGACCAAAAAATCCACAGTATTTAGTGACAGTTTCAACACCTACTTACCACAAGGAAAAATTGTTAAATATTCTCAATAGTCACAAGTTGTTTACAGAAATCATTATTTTCTAAATATGGCAAATGATTTTTCTCAATGTTAGAGCATTCACATATGACTATAGTCTTAGGAATGACTATATAGAGAAAGAGTGGTCATTTGGCAAAATGTCCCTACAGAATAGATACCCCAGCATTTACAGCTGAATCCAAATGTTCAACAGATGGCAAGCAGAATATGTTGCAGCTGGAGCTAAAATATACTTTTTAGAGGAAAAATATATATGTTGGAGAGAAAGTGATAACGCAAAAGAATATTAACAAGATACCTTGAAACAATAGTGAAAAAAGGTCAGTCTAAGTCATATTATTAAAGTTTCATGCTGAGAAAAAATAATGGGACTCTGCTGGACTAATTTCAGCTTTAATTTATGACATGACCTTTGGGCCAAAATATGACATTATAATAAAGATGTGTCTTTCCTGTAAGCTAGATTTAGCTCTGTAGTAACAGTAACTTGTTTCATAATAAATCTGTAAGAATATTTTACTTTAATGTATGCATTGATAAAAACCCAAGCCATGAAGACATACTATTTCCATTCGTCTATTGTGTAATACTGCTGCATGTAAAATTAGATTCATATTTTTTGGGAAAAAAATGATTTGCTACAAATTTTAAATACTTCAGCAACTCACAAATATTACCAGAGCTTATGCAAATTATTTGCTGAAGATTAGCACTCTATTCCCATATTTATGTTATGACTTTCGTTGCCTACAAGGGATTTCTTGAATATGATTTTTATATTCTCATTCTCCCAGTGTTCATACCAACATTTTTGTTGTTGAATTTTCCAAGTAATAAACTTGCCTCTACTTTTTCAAAAGAATAAGTCAACATCCTTAATATAACCATTACCATAGCAAGTCAAACTTGAAACACAATTATGATAGCCAACATGATTAGGAGCCAAATGGTAAACTGTGTAAAGTAGTTTCCAAATTTTACCAATCTATGAGGACTTCATCTCCTTATCTTTACCTTGAATTGTTTATTAATATATGCATACTAACATTGTTAAAATTGTGCCTTCAAGTTGAACATAATCAAAGCTAATATAACAATTTTTGGTTAATAGACCATATTAAAGTAAGTCAGGAATAAAATTGATCTATTCACTTCTAGACTCCATTTTCCTGAAAATCCATAGATATGTGTGTAGTGAAATAAGACAGTTATGGGGTTACAATGACCAAAGCAAAACTTCATAACAATTGTGATGTTAAGTTACAATTAAGCGAATAATTGAAGTAAATTTTTTCATTATATTCAGCATGGTACAAACTAGTAACACTTTTATTAAGTTGAATTTAATCCATTCAGCCTCCTAATACCTCAATGTCTTCAGGCGTGACATGCCATCATTTCAACTGTACTTTAGTGATCATAGAGGCAAACTCCGGCACAGTGTGGGAGAGGACTACACAAAGGTGTGAAAAACAGAAAGTGAGGCCTCTAGGCCTCTTACCATCGTGGGAACATTCCTAGTGTTTCTCCTTACTTTCCCTAGGTGAACTATTATTACTATTTTGTAGTGTATTCTTTAGTGTAATTACTTGGCCAATGGAAGGATTTCTCATTTCACTACCCCATTAAACATATAATAATTATCATTAGTTTTAAATAATGTAGTGTTTTATATTTAACATCCCTTACTGCAAAATGTCAGACAGTCTGGAATTTCCATGTTATTTTGTTTTTTGTTTTTGGTATTTTTGATTTTTTTGCATTTTAAGCCTTATCCTGCTGCCAGCATTCTAACTTACCACTTACCCAAGTATATTGAATTTGAGGGGTATTGTGTGTTGGTTGTTGTTGTTGTCTGTGTTTTTTTTTTTTTTTTTTTTTTTTTTCTGAAAAGCAGCCAAGAAAGTTACATTAAGGGGTACAGTAAAGATTTGGCCATAAGTTATTTACTCTCTTTTCTGCATTCAAGGAAGTCATTTTTCTTCATTTATTTCACAAAACCTGGGGTACCAGGAAAGGAATAAAATTGTTTCAACTGCATTTTGATATTGTGCATTAGAGTTTTATCTAAGCTTTAAATATAAAACTGTAACCATTTCTGTAAATAGCCAGATAGTAAATATTTAGGACTTTGCAGGCCTAGCCGTCTCTATCATAGTTATTCAACCCTGCTATGCAGCAAAAATCAGCCACACCAAAATAGTGAGAGTGACTGTGTTCTAATACAACTTATTTTTAAAAAATACAGACAGTGAGAAGGACTTGACCTGTGGGCCATAGTTTGCCAACCCTGCTTTAGATGCTAAAACTTTCACTCACAACTTACTAATTACATCACTGGCCATATTCTTGATTTAAAATGTACTAAATATTTTCATTTCATTTTGTTTTGTTTCCATGACTAAGGCAAAGAAATATGTGGAAGAACAAAATCATACATTTACTTATTTATTTCTTCTAATATTTACCGAGAGCCTTTAGAGCAAACTAGGCATTGTAGGTAGTGGGGGTTTTCAAGAGTTAAAACACAATAAAGAACAAGTTTCTGCTCTCAGATAGCATTACTTTTCCTTCCTTTCTTCCTGCCTTTCTTTCTTTCTTCCTTTCTTTCTTTCTCCCTTTCTTTGTTTCTCTCTCTTTCTCTTTCTTTCTCTCCTTCCTTCCTTCCTTCTTCGTTTTCTTTTTTTCTTTCTTTCTCTTTTTTTTTTTTTTTAGGCAAACTCTCAGGATCTTGCTCTTTGCCCACACTGGAATGCAGTGGCATGATCATGGTTCACTGCAGCCCTTACCACCCCGGCTCAAGCGATCCTTCCTATCTCAGCTTCCCTAGTAGCTGGGACTAAAGGTGCATGCCACCATGTCAGACTAATTTTTGAATTTCTTGTAGAGAGGGGATTTCGCTATGTTGCCCAGGCTGGTCTCGAACTCCTGGACTCAAGTGGTAGACCCACTTCAGCCTACCAAAGTGCTGGGATTACAGGCATAAGCCACAACGCCTAGCCTAAGGTAGCATACTTTCTAACTTTTTTTATGACAGTAGTTATTTGGTGGAAAACCGTGAAGGGCTGAATCATTGACTACCAGTTCAATGTTAGAACTAAAATTGGTGTTAAGTTAATTATATTGCAGTTTACTAAGGATGCAGTATGGCTTTGTTGTTAAAAATATTCCCTATGAAGTATGACTTCCGGTATTAAAATCTTAGCTTTAACATTTGCTAGCTTGTTATATTAGATAAATTACCTAACTTTATGTGCTTCCATTTCTTTTTCTTGAATTAGAAAATTAGTAGTACCTATCACAGAATAGTGTTGTTTGGATTAAATAATAGATACATATACATTATTTAACTCATTTCCTGAAATTTAATAAGCACTAAATAATATAGCTATGATAATCTTAAAAATCTAAGACAATCGAAGCTTTAGTTCTTCAAACAACGGAATACATAAACTCAAAAATTTTTTACTGCGTAAATAAATACTAACCTTTCTAAATAACTTTCCCTGAAATATGGTTATTGAAGTCAGAATAGAAATAGACT
This sequence comes from Pan troglodytes, assembly GCF_028858775.2. Classification (NCBI taxonomy): domain Eukaryota; kingdom Metazoa; phylum Chordata; class Mammalia; order Primates; family Hominidae; genus Pan; species Pan troglodytes. The sequence continues at coordinate 74,446,371 of NC_072412.2, read as the reverse complement.
GTATCTTTTTCAGCCAGACATTAAGAGGATTCACAATAAGATATGGTTCATTTATAGTTTGAAAAATCTAACAAAGTAGCTTTATGTTGATAATTATCTTGGGCATCTTTTATTGACTTTCACCAAAATCCAAATACAGATTACATTATTTTATACATTAAATTTTGAAATAACATTTCCATATACTAACACTGCACTGAATTTGGACCTAGATTATAATATATGGGGATTATATTTCAGTTTGACAAAACAATGGCTAATCAGTCACTTATAAAGTCTGCCCATGTCAGAAAGTCACACATAGTATACACATGTGTAAAAACACACAAGAAAAGTACCTGGCAGGTGGACAAATACAAACTTTCCCTCTTCTTGCTACAGAAAAGAAAAAACTGATGCCATTTTGAGAGAAAGCTGTATATTTAGATGAGATTTTGGATTATAAATTGACACTATAATGGGTTAATACATTTTGGGAATACTGGAATAAGGTGAATAATGTATTTTGCACAAAAAAGGGCTAGAGGGCAGACAATTAGAGACTGAAACGTATCTCCAAAATATGTTGAAGTCCTAAACTCCAGTACAAATAAGTATGATTTTATTTGGAAATAGGGTCTTTTGCAGATATAATCATGTTAAGATAACCTTATGCCAGGTTAGGGTGGGCCCTGATCCAATATATCTGGTGTTTTACCAATAAAAGAGCAAGATGTATGGAGAGAAAGAAGACCATGTGACAATAGAGGAAAAGATTGGAGTTAATGATGCCACAGGCTAAGGAAAACCAAGGATTGCCAGTAACCACTAGAGGCGAGGAAAACGAGCCTCTGGAACAGATTCTGCCTCCGAGTGCCTGTGAAGGCACAGACCCTCTGACATTTTGATTTCAGACTTTTGGACCTAGAATTCTGATACAATGCATTTTATGTTGTTTCAAGATGTCAAATTAGTAGTACTTTTTTTTTTTATGTCAGCCTTAGGAAACTAATAAAAGTACACGAATCTTTTTTGTGTGTGTGTGAACATAAACCTTCTTGGGACAATCTCCCATCAAGAACTAAATTTTGAAAAGCATAAAGTCACAATTAGCCCCTGGAATGAAGAATCCAAAAAGTACTAGCCCTTTAATATAAAAGTAATCCCAATATTTTTTATTTCTAAATATTTTAGCCTATAGTATTATTAAAAGTAAATAATTTAGCAACAATATTACATATTCTAATTATACATACAAGTAAAAATTATGTAACTTATCACTTAAATAATAAAAATATCAACAATGGTTCTGCCAAAATTTTAATTTACTTTAGATTCTGTTAATGGCAATAGATTAAAACTAAGTGGCCAACATAGGAAATATCAGAAAAGAATTATTCTATCAGTATAGAGTTTCTTCAGAACTTATTTGAGCTATGTAATTATGCCTATGCTAAGATGCCATATGCATTAAATTAAATACATGTTAATCGTCTATTTTCTTTAATTTATTAGGAGAGTCTATGATTCAGAGGCTTTCAGTTTAGGATCATAATTGCCCCAGGGACTAACTTTCAATAAGGATCTAATTTTCAATGAGAAGAGAATCAATGAATCAATTGGACTTGTATAACATTGTAGGGGACACAAAAGTGGTGACAAAAAAAAGTACTGTCTGTGCATTCGGGCAATATACAATGCAACAGATGGTAACATACTTTAGTGGTAAGTGTATAGTCTTTATAATATAAAAGATCTGGGTCAATACCATCACTACCATTTACTTGCTATGAAAGTCTTCTAAAATTCTCATGGCATGGTTTCACCAACAAAATAAAGAAGATTTTGATATAAGTAGTTCTCACCATTATCTCAAGAACCAAAATAGATAAGATAAAGTATAAAGATGCTTAGTGACAAAATATAAATGCTTTATAACTGAGCTCTAAGTTTGTATACTATTCTTCCTTTTCACCTGAAATTTATGAGAACTTAATAAATCAAACTACATGTTTATATACTTCTCATGTTACATGATATTATATAAAAAATTGTTTATCTATTATTATACCTGCTTTCAAAACCTTAATCCATCAACAGCACCATGAATGCATAAACGATGGCATATTCATCGAATGTAATACCAGTTGACATTTAGATGAGAAGCAAAAACTACAAGCCAACAGATACATACATATAGAAATTTATAAACATTATATTCAGTGAAAGAAGTGACACAAGTGAGTATATACTGAATGATCCCATTTATACCAATACAAATTATTTATATATAATATAAAGGTCAAAACTATATAAAACTAATCTATTATATTAAAAGTCAAGATAGTGGTTGCTTTGTGGACATTAAAGGGACTTTAGGGTTCTGGTCATTTTCATTTCTTGATCTGAATACTATTTACACAGTGATCGCTCTCATCACTCTGTGAAAATTAATTGAACTATACACTTAATATTTGAGCACATTGTTTTTTGTATATTGAGCTTTAATAAGAAGCTAACATGGAACATGAACTCTATAATTTTGTAGTATTTTTAGAAAATAAACAGCTGAGCAAATAGTAAAAAAGAATGCTATAAAAGAATGTGTTAAGTACATTTCAATGCGGTGTTAATTGAAATTCTTCAAAAGCATGTGAGTCAAATTGTATTACAATGTATGAAATATAAATGAGCCCAAGCATTTTAGAATGACCAGGTCTTTATCAATATCTTACCTCATTTAATTGGATATTTGTCTAGAAAAGTTGAAAGTCTCCAAATCATCAAAAACGTGTTAGCAAGGAAAATAATATGCTTAGAACATTCGTTAGTGTTTTAAAGGAAAATGATATATTTTCTATTGTTCTATACGGTTAATTCAGGATAGTATCTTAGATCTTTTGAAAAGATTCACTGCAGAATTTTGTACTTTTCTCATTTACTAAAATTTAGGATGTAACTTTTTTATAACTGTCATTGAACATAGAGATTATTGTCTAGAACATAAGCTACTGCATAAAGTTATCCACACCCATGCCAAAGTTTGTAACTCAATTTGTCCTGATTGTGCTGTGATCTGTGATCTGAGATACCCATAATCGCAAATACAAGCACCTCCCAAAAAGAAAGTGTCTGCTTCTTTACAAACAGGTTTGAAAGATGGCTGAAAAAGCCTTTATAAGGTGTTAATAATAGAGCATAAATAAATAATGATAAATATAATGATAACAACTAGTAATAATAATAATGGCTTCAGTGACATACTGAGGGACCACAGAAAAATCATAAAGGCCTAGAGCAGTTTCAGTCTTCGAGTATTTCAATAGCTTTCGGTGAAATCTAAGAAGAGAAACACACCAAAACTTAAAGAAATAGGCATTGGTGAATAGATCTATGATGAGTGTAATAGAATCCTGAGGTTCAAAACAAAGGATACGGTTTAAAATACTGGTGGTGAAATGATTTAGAGGAGATGAACTTTGCTAAATATTACAAATAGACAAGCCACTTTATCTATCATTTATCTATCTATCCAATCCTTAGTTACAACAGAAGAGCCAGTCATTGAGGGATGAAGCTAGGGCAGTTACATGATTTCACCACTATTCTCTACGTATAAAAGTGCCAGTAACTCTTTTTTTTCTGGAGGGATTCTTTTTTTTTTTTTTTTACTATTATTATACTTTAAGGTCTGGGGTACATGTGCACAACGTGCAGCTTTGTTACATAGGTATACGTGTGCCATGTAGGTTTGCTGCACCCATCAACTTGTCATTTACATTAAGTATTTCTCCTAATGCTATCCCTCCCCCAGCTCCCCACCTCCCAACAGGCCCCACTGTGTGATGTTCCCCTTCCTGTGTCCGTGTGCTCTCATTGTTCAACTCCCACTTATGAGTGAGAACATGCGTTGTTTGGTTTTCTCTTCTGGTGTTACTTTGCTGAGAATGATGGTTTTCAGTTTCATCCACATCCCTGCAAAGGACATGAACTCATCCTCTTTTATGGCTGCATAGTATTCCATGGTGTATATGTGCCACATTTTCTTTATCTAGTCTATCATTGATGGGCATTGGGGTTGGTTCCAAGACTCTGCTATTATGAACAGTGCTGCAATAAACATACGCGTGCATGTGTCTTTATAGTACAATGATTTATCATCCTCTGAGTATATACCCAGCAATGGGATTGCTGGGTCAAATGGTATTTCTGGTTCTAGATCCTTGAGGAGACACCACGCTGTCTTCCACAATTATTGAACTAATTTACACCAACCGTGTAAAAGCGTTCCTCTTTCTCTACATCCTCTCCAGCATCTGCTGTTTCCTGACTTTTTAATGATCGCCATTCTAACTGGCATGAGATGGTATCCCATTGTGGTTTTGATTTGCATTTCTCTAATGACCAGTGATGATGAGCATTTTTTCATAAGTTTGTTGGCTGCACAAATGTCTTCTTTCAAGAAGTGTGTGTTCATATCCTTCGCCCACTTTTTGATGGGGTTGTTTGTTTTCTTCTTGTAAATTTAAGTTCTTTGTAGATTCTGGATATTAGCCCTTTGTCAGATAGATAGATTGCAAAAATTTTCTCCCATTCTATAGGTTGCCTGTTCACTCTGCTGATAGTTTATTTTGCTGTGCAGAAGCTCTTTAATTTAATTAGATCCCATTTGTCTATTTTGGCTTTTGTTGCCTTGCTTTTGGTGTTTTAGTCATGAAGTTGTTGCCCATGCCTATGTCCTGAATGGTGCTGAATAGGTTTCCTTCTAGAGTTTTTATGGTTTTAGGTCTTATATTTAAGTCCTTAATCCATCCTGAGTTAATTTTTGTATAAGGTTTAAGGAAGGGATCCAGTTTCAGCTTTCTGCATAAAAAGTGCCAGTAACCCTTAATGTCAAAGAAACCACAAGAAAACCCTGGCCAAGTAGTCTTAATTCTTAGTACTGTAGTAAACTGTGTTATTATTTTAAATTAGCCTATGGATATTGCAGGATTATTTATAAACACAGTTATGTTAAAATTATCAGAAAATCAGTTTTCAAGGAGAGAAACAAAATTCATGCATCAAAGAATTAAAGTTAAAAACTATTATTATCTTCTGAGTTGATGTCAAAAGGTTACTGAAGGCCAGGAATTCTCACTATACAATGATGAGAACATTTGAGTGTCAAAAATAATAACAACTTCAACTGAATGAAAAACATAATACATGTAAATATATATTAGCTCATATGATATGTAAAACTACTCATTGAACATAATTTATTAGTTGTGCTATTATTTCAAAAGCCATATTTGGGATTAACTAAGCACTTGGAGGAAAAGCTCTTATAATTTTTCAAATAAAATGATAGAATTAGAAAATAACGATTTTTAAATTCTGAATGAAGTAATTTATCTAAGGATTAATAATAACCAATTGATAAAACCGCTACCTGCAACATTTATTAGGTCATTTATAACAGAGGTACCAGGTTGTTAACAATTGAACACACTAATCAGTTTTACATCCTTAATAGTTGGACAACCATATATTTGTGCCTTTTGTTGTGGCTGACTTGCCAAAACTGATCCTAAATCTTACAAAACCTTTAAATGTAATTAACATTTTTCAGGGCATAATGAAAAAAACTAGACACTACAAGAAGAATGTGGAATTTTTTTACATGGCACACATTCCAGTTTATTCAATAAAAAACATTGCCTGAAGAAAAAATAAAGCATTTTAAAATTATAAATTTTAAAAGACTAAAAACGGCCAACAAAATTGTAGCTCTTATTTAGATTCTGTTAGAAATAAACCAGCTATAAAATGAAAGTTGCAAGACAATTAGGGAAATTTAATGATGGGCCTAGATGATGTTATAGAATTACTGCCAAGTTTATTAGCAGTTTTAATGAGAGTGCAGTTATGTAAAATATTAAGCTTTTTTCTATTTCACAGTGAAATATTTATGGGTAAATGAGTTGATCATTTTAGTTTGTTTTAAATTACTTCAGCAAAGCAATAAATAAATAAAAAGTACCTATATACAAATAGTCTCTCCTATTTATCTACCAACATATGCCTATACACACGTCTGGATGGGTGAAATAAGATTGGGTTATGGATACATGAAAAATTATTATTCTATGCATTCTACTCCTGTACTTTCGTGTACTTTTAGAAATTCCAGAAATAATTACATTTTAAAAATACTACCTACATTTTTGGCAAGATACCACTGTATGATCGGGGCCATGTATTCTGCAAACACATACACTACCGTTGCTTTGATGACCCCGCTCTAGCTGTAGTGACGACAATTCTTAAACAACCCAGGCCTTTCCATTTAACATTTGACATTTGTTCTCCCTGCAATGTACTAGACCTGATATCGACATGACCCTCAACAATTTCAAGTCTTTGTTCTAAAGTCTTCCTGATGAGTCCTCCATTCATTCTAGCCAAAATTGACCAGTTAGTTCATTGACATAATTACTTATCTCCACTTTGTTTTAATTTTTATATAATTTTGTACAATTTTATATATTTTATATAACTTTAGTTAATGCCATCTAACTTACTATATATTTCACTTATTTTATTTATTGTTTGTATCCTCACTTCTCCAATATTATGTGTTCACCATGTCACTTTTGTTCAATCTCATGTATAGAATATCTAGAAAGGTGACTTGCAAATAACAGTCACTTAAAAAGGATCTTTGAATGAATGGATATATCATGTAATAGAGAACATGTTTGAACTTAGACAAAACTGAGCCTCAGATTAGGTACAACCAGGTATTAGCTGATCTTGGATAGGTAACTATTCCCTTTTGAGACTAATTTTCTTTATATGCCAAATAGAAATAACAATACTTGACTTTAAGCATTACTATGAGAATTCAATGAAATACTGCTTAGCTACATACTTGGAATACAGGTTTGCTAATTCCTTCTTTTGTACTCATTATCACTAGCAAATTGATTATCATACAAAATTTACAACATTATTATAAGTAGTACATTTTTTGTGTTATAATAAATGATGAACTAATATTAATTATTTTCCATATAGTTATAATTCACTCTGATTTGCTGAGCTGTGGCTTGCATCAATGATGCAGCATCTTGAAGTTCAGCAATTCTTACCACAATTGCTTTCATAAAGATTATAATACACGAATAATACACACATTCACTAGAGTTTATATTTATGTTTGGAAAATTTCCTCTACGATTTGCTGAGATATGTTTTGCATCAGTGATTCAGCATCTTGAAGGTCAGTAATTCTTAACCACAATTGCTTTCAAGAAGAATATAACACAAAAATAATACATATATTCAACAGAATTGATATTTACGTTTGGAAAATTTCCAAATGGAAACAATTACTGTAACATTTAAGTTTATTAATGAAATAAATTTACTTTTAATAACTCCAGGGGAATTTTAAGCCAGTGTGCAATAATAATTATTCTTCTATTCAGTCCCCCAGACAGAATATAGTATTTTGGTTTATCTAAAATACTTTTGAAGAATACAGGAGTCTATGATATTCAGGGTGAAGGTAATAGTGGACTAAAAAATGTAAGCATCACACTGGGTCCAGGTTTAAAACTGTAACAGAGAAATCTAATTTATTCTAGAAATTTTAAAGAATTAAAAGGAAAGAATTTTGATATGCTAAAGATAAAAATGATTCATCCATGTGTTGTGCAAAGCATACACTTAAATCTAACTTGTTGGAGAGCTATCACAAATGTATTTTAGTCCATGAGAAGCATATGACTCATTGTTTTTATTGAGGAAAAGACACAAAGGATATGAAATTATATCAATATTGTGATATAATACTTTGTGTTTCTGAATACCAGGACTAGAAAGATACAGTAACATTGTATTAGTTAAGTAGGACTGCCATAACTGTTTAAGTATCCCAGGCTGGGTAGCTTGAACAAAGATTTATTTCCTCACAGTTCTAGAGGCTGAAAGTCCAAGATCAAGGTGTCAGCAAAGTTTGTTTCTTTTTCTTGTGAGGCCTTTTTCCTTGACTTACAGATAACCACCTTCTCACTGTGCCTTCATATCATCTTTCTTCTGTATATGTTTATGTCTTAAACTCTTCTTATAAGGACACTAGTCATGTTGAACTGGGGCCCAATCCAAGTGACTTCATTTAACCTAAATTACCTCTTTAAAGTTCCTATCTCAAACAAAGTCACATTCTGCTGTACTGGGGGTGAGGACTTTAACAATTGGAGGGGCAACTGGTTCAACTCATAATAAACACTATTCTCTTGTCTGTTATTTCACCTTGGATCTTAGTAGTTCACTGTTTACATGGAAGCACTGAAGTGATGGAGATATTGTGATTCATTACTACAGAAGAAGTGTGCCAATATAATAGCATTTGCATTAGTAAATTCACTTTAATGAAAGCAATCAATTGGTATATTCTGCTATTACCTTCCAAAGGTTAAATAAAATCATCATAACCCCATGATCTCCATGTTTTATAATCTTTGTTCATAATTTTAGAGGAATGATTATCTTGTGAATACATTTTGAGTTAAAAAATAAGTTTGGATTAAATATTTTTATGTTCTATTTTGCTTCATTAAATTCAAATAAAAATAAATTTAAGATATTTTTAAATAGCATGCATATTACCCCTTTGAAAGTATTTCTATCTACATGTATCAACTATTTATTGAAAATTTGCATTTTTAATTTTCTAAGTTCTTATTCCATCAATGATGATTAATATTTTAGTTCATGGTAATATTTTAAATTGTTTATTTTCATGATTTGTTTTTGAAACCTACATTATTTTATCAGATTCAATCTATAGTCTAATCGTTCTAAAATGAAAATATGTAGGTAGGAATTTTAAAATTTTAATAAGGTGACTTTCATGCATAAAATTGTAATTTTTTAAAATCTGATAATGCCATGAGTGATCATATCTCTATTTGTTTATTTTTTTCTTTCAAATTGTATGTTAGGTTTGGGGGTAGATGTGAAGGTTTGTTACTGTGCTATGGACTCCTTTATCAAAAACCTTCAGGTGATTTCCTTGAAAATAGTGACATATCTTATTAAACAAATTATTCTTCCAAAGACTAGAGTAATTATTTCTGTCACGTATTGTATAGTCTCTCATACAACATTTCTAGCACCATCACAAATGTACTCAAATTTGTCCAGGGTACAAGAAACAATAAGCCTAAGTGAGTCACAATAATGGTAGAAAAAGTAAATATTGTAATAACTTCAGTGTCTGTGAAACTGAATGGACTCCACCTTTCTTAGAATTTCCTAAGTAATTCTAGACTTTTTCAGGAATTGTTCCTTTCTTCTCATCAACTAATCATCTTCCTAGTTAGTTTAAGGAGATTCGTTTATACATTTCCTGCTGCAGTCTGTTGAGATGATTCATCCTACCCGATAATTCTGTGCTGAAGCCTCCATTCTTGCCAAAATACGCCAAAGTCACCTATCAGCAGCAGGGACGTTGCTATAAAACCATCAAAGCATGATGCCCTTCAATTTTTTTTTTTTTTTTTTTTCTTCAGTTGCAGGTTGACTCACTCCATGCTCATAAAATGTGTAATGTTCCTCATCCAATATCCTCACTCCTAGAGAAATTCTAAAAGGGAAGATACCTTTCTTCCTCACCCGCTTCTACTGAGTTGTTTAAAAGGCAGAGCTTCTTGTGCCACTGTTGCCTATGGAAATTTAGCAAAGCAGTCCTTTTAGTATCCATTTGCTATTCCTTCTGGTCCCCAGTCCCCTGGAGTCATACGTGAATTCCATAACATGGGGCTGGGTATTTCTAAGTGGGAGTCCCCATCCTGAACTCAATCACTCTAAGTGACAAGCATCTGCCATATTGCTATTGGACAAAATGTGCGTTATTGAATCCCTCTTTCCGTATTTTGAGTTGTCTTTCAGGTATCTCTTAAGTCATAGCACTTATAGAATTGATTTTGCAATTAAATGTTGATAAATTGAATTATCTCAATGATCTGCTCAGAGTTACCATTTGCTTTCTTTTTTTCTTGACTCTAATGTTTTGAGAACCTTTATGATCTATTTTCATGTGTGTAGGTGATAAACATATCCCTTGATGTAAGTGTTCTGGGTTGCAATCTTAATCACATCATTATAAGATCAATATATTGGTAAGTTTTTTAATGTATCTATTCCTTAGTTACCTAATCTGTAAATGGAATATGAAAAATAGTGCTGGCTTAATTATAGTAAGTATGATAATGAATAGGACAGTAGTAGAATATTTCAAGGCAATGGATGGTACATAATAAACACTCGAAAATACTACATGATACTATAAGTTATTTTAGGATTAGTCAATTTTGTTGCCCTCCTCTGGCTAATGTCATTCTTCCCTTATACTATTAATAATTAATAGTTAACTCCCAATAACTATTAACATTATCCTTAGTTTTATTTAAGTCTCTCCAAACAGAAGAAACTTAGACATTTATGCTGAAATAATTAAAAATCAAGTCATCTACAACACTTGAGTTTAAGTCACCACTGCCACAAGATGAATGGTATTTGAACAATTTATGAATATATAGCTAAATTAGTTGATGAAAGGGGTAAGAATTCTTAGTTTCCAAGTCCACCATTTGCTTCATTTGCATGTTATTCTGGCGATGGAAAGATCACAGCTTGATAGGAAGATCAGTCTTTCCTGGGTGTCAGATTTTATGCTTCATTATAAATTTTTTGGTGCTTTTATAGAAAGCTTTAGCTTATCATCTGAATACTCATTCTCAGTTTAATGTTCTTAAAAACTACACTCAAGTCAAAGAAGGAAAGGGGGAAAGTCAAAATCTTTTGATAGTGAGAAAAGATACACAATGACAGGGCAAAATATTTTCTCTATTTTTATATGAAGACTTTTTCTATAGTAAAATGATGAGAATCTAAACCATAAAACATTTCATTATGGGCTTTTGGTGTGTACAACATAATTGTGCTTGCTTTTCATTCTGATTAAATTTTTCCTCCTCCACTCATATGGCTTAGTTACATCAATACTAGTATATTGCAAATTTGTGTACTATCACAATGAATTTCTCACCCTTAGAAACTTCTGACAAAAACGAGAGAACTTTCATCTCATAACATCTTTGTACCAAAATATACTTACTTTCTTGAGGCTTTTGCCTTATCCCTATTAACTAAAATATTCCTGGTATGTACACTAAAGAGAAGCAGATTTTGTCGACATTCGATTATCCATTATCTCATTTGACTAAATATCTCAACGTATTTTCCAGTAACCTATTTATTTTCCAAATGGTGTGTCATTTAAGCTTTAATTTTTAAATAAAAATATCTTCTCTCCAACTTTTAAAAATCAACTTTCTATTTTTGAAGCTTTTACATTTATAGGTTAATAGATTTATATATTAATCAGATCAGATTAGCTAGCTTTATGCCAAATGTAAAAGAGGTATACAGGACATTCTTCCAGTTCTTGGAAATATGTCACTGTCATTAAAATATATAACATGAAGGACAAGCCTACATTGTTAAAATGGTTATTGACTGAATTTCATAGAACGCTGTTTTTATGTTGCTTAGTTGCAATATCTGTGAATATTATATAATCTTGATCCTCAAAACATATGGAAATAATATTCTTCTGTGAAGATAATATCCTAATCCCAATATCTATGCTGAATTAATAGAAAATGTCTGGGAGCATGTTACTACAAAATAAAAGAAAGCCTGCTATCAAAATATGCTACTAAGACATAAATGACCAGATCATTTTGAAAACCTAACAAAATAACAGTTGCTATTTAGCAACAATAGAATTTAATTGCATTATATCTTCATATTTAATTGCACAGACTTCATTCGAAAGAGGTGCATTTAAATTCACATACTTTACTTTCATTCACAATACTGTTTATCTTAATTTACCAGTGATGTTTACTGATATGCTTCAGTTATAAGAGAAGGTCAAATTGTCCTCCTCAGGGCATTTCAATCTCTGGCAACAATTTTTATTTGCTGATCATAAATGTACCTTAGATTTCTGCATTGTTATTTTATGTAATAATGTCAAGGACAAACATTCTGAAGCATGTCTAATAACACTGAGATCCATTTTCTTCCCTCTACAATTCAGCACCCCATTAAATTGAAAGATAACAGAGCAACTCTTTAGCTTCCTTGGTATTGGGTGTACTAGATTTTCTTCAAAAAGTTTTGTTTTTGTTTTCTAATTTTTCTCAATTCTTTTAAGTTGGAGAACATCTGTGCCCAGATTAAAATGACATATTAGAGAAGGTTCTGGTAGAAGAAAAAAATTCTACCACATCTTCTATGCTATTTTTATTCTTACTTCTACTGAAATGATAAAAAAGCATGATAATGCTGAATGTAAATAATGCAAGAATAAAAGTTGTAGTAAGTTAGAATAGTTAACCTATATCCTATACTCTTGTTGAACATATTCCTTACTATGTAAACCATTTTTGAAAACTCACTTAGAAAATGTGCAGTAAGAGCTACCCCTCTGTGTTTAAGGCAAATATGCTCACTGCTGTGCTTCTTTGTAACAGATCAGTAAACTATAATCTTGCTGATGAAAAAACCTACGCATTTGCCTGCCCATCTTTGCACCCCATAACAGTCCATCAAAAGTATTTCTTCAATGGATAGGTTAATGGTTATGCCAATATAGAATCTTTTAGGAGAATATTTCAATTTCTCATATGTTTTTTATTCTATATGAAGTACGTTTTTAATTATATGGTGGATATTAACCATTTTCTTTCATTTTCCTGGTAAACACATTCCTCCAACCTAATCTTACCATTTATTTTTGCTGTTTATTTTGCTGTACAAATTTGTTAAACTTTAAAACATTCAACTCTTTTAGATTTTTATATTTTTAATTTCATAAAAACTTATTTCCCCACATTCCACTTATAAAATACACAATACTTTTTAATGCATTTTCAAATATTAGTGTTTTATTTGGAATTAGAGGTAAGAATTCAGTGTGAAATTCCCTCAATTTGAATCTTGGCTCCACTCCATACCATGGGGTCTTATTTAAGTTATTCAACCTGTCTACTCCTCAGTTTCCCTATACGCAAAAGAAGGATGATAACAATTTTATAAGTTGCCATGAAGAATAAATCAGCTAATATATGAGGGGACATTGAAGAAAGTCTGTGTATAGTGATCATTCAATAAATGCCAAATATTATTTTCAAGTTTACATTTGTTATTATTTGATTTATTTTGTTTTAATTTATTTTTTAATTTTTATGGGTATATAGTAGGTGTTTAGATTTACAGGGTGCATGAGATATTTTGATAAAGAAATACAATGCATAATTATCACATTAGGGCAAATGGAGTGTTATCCCTTCAAGGATGTATTATTGCTAAGTACAATATGCAGAAGAGCTCTATGAGTATGTGGATGTCTTAATTGGCTGTCAATTCCTTTCACATATTTGTTTGATTACTCATCATTTTACCAAATATTTAAAAGGTCTTTCTTAGTGTAAAACCTAAAATCTCATCTATAGATGTTCCTATTTGTACACTCTTGATTTTATCCCATTGATCTATGTGTTTGTTGATATGTCATTTATGTACAGTTTTAATTTTTCCAGGAATATTGAATCTGACACCTAGATGTGCAAGTCATTAGTCATTCCAAAATCTACTTCTTTCTCTTACTCTGTTATCAAATTAGATTAATTTCTTAACAATTCTCCTCTAGATAAATTATGGGAATATTACCAAAAAAAGCATGGAAATTTCACCTGAAGTGATGGGGTTTGTAAATCAATGGTGAAAAAAAAGTCAACTTTACAAAATTGACTCATTTAAGACACAACTATGTCATGTATTTTACTGATTCATGTCTTCTTTTGTGTATTCTAGTACAAAAATTTTTGCTTTCTTAAAATATATTTTGGCCCTGTTGGAAAGAAATATATGCTTTTTTTGCTATTTTAATATGGTTTATGTTAGGATATTAAATAAATTATATCAATAAATTGAACTTTAAAATAAAAGTAATCTTAATGTCTTGATTGGCTATTAATCAAAATAATGCCACTGTGATAGATATAAACATTGTCCTTAATATGCAGTACATACATGTGCATACCTATAAACTTCAGTATTTTTCAAGTGTGTGAGGTACTATGAGGCAAATAAAGTATGACTTACATTTTTACTCAAGTAATTGTCAATACATAGGGAACTGACTCATGTATTAGCTTCTGCATAATATGCAAGAACTGCTCATTATTTACTAATTGTTAAAGAGAATTCTTTCTTTTCTGGGTAAATATGCCTGCTGGCAGCTATTCCTGCTCAACTCACAGTTGATATGCTTCACATCTAGTTATCAACACCTGGATTTAGGACTAGGCATTTCTAGCCATTTGGAGTGTCATACAACCTGGTCATGAATATTCAGCACCACTAATATGCAACAAGACCTATATGAGATCACAGAGAGAAGCATTTGTTTTTTCTGTTCTGTACTTCAACCCAAGAGGATGTAGGGAGTAGCTGTTGCAGTCATCTACTTATAAATCATTTAATATTGATAATGCATAAAATATGAAAGAAAGAAGACCTGAAAATTGCATAGACAGAAGTTAAACTACTTTTTAAATGTTAGGCATGGGAAGTGAAGAAATTCCATTTTTAAAAATGGTTTAACCAAAGTGTACAAAACTATATAAATTCCTTTTGCTTTTCATATGCATTTTGAAGGCATATGTACTTCAGGAGTCTAAAGGGGAGATGCATCACAACTCTATTTTGAATATAGCAAATTTCCAACCTTACTTCTATCAGTGAGAAAGAATTTTAAAGGAAGAAACTCAAAAATGATTGAATTTGGGATTTGTATATTTTAGCAGACTGCTTTTAATCTATATTTTCTTGAATTTAATTCTTGTCTTTATGTTTTACAATTGTACACATTTGGTAAATGAAAATCACTTCTCTATGTCTAAAATGAATGCAAAATCCCCCCCAAATTCTCAAGGTTTATTAAGGTAATTGGGTGTATCAAACCTTACAAATGTCAAAGCTGAAACATAGATTTAGGTTGTTAACTCCTCGTCTATCATAATGAAAACAAAATTTTATTTCTGTGGTTACGAATCAATTAAGAATCAATTCTTAAATAGTACTATTACCATGGTTAAATTATATGCTTGTGTAAATAACTTTACTGGAAGGGAAGTCGAAGCAGTAGAAGGCCACAAGAAGGAATACATGTCTATTCAAAAAGGTTTCTGTTGCTCCTGCCATTTTCTTAGTCAAAGGTAAACATTCAAATACATATTTAAGTTAACCAAAATAAAAATATGAAAACAATGTCAAAGCAAAAATTGCACTGGAGTAATTTAAATATGAAAGATAAACTTTAGTCAAGTCTATTGCTTTGAAGCTAGGACTGGAAAATTTTAAGAGCCAAAAAATTAAGAGCTGAAAGGGATAGATCATAAGCCATTTCTGCTAATTGGCTTAGCCCACAGAAAAAGTAAAATTTCTCAAAGCTTCATGACAAGAGGTAGCTTTCTAACTTTCAACAATGAGCCCATCAAAGTTAGGCTCCTGCTCTCCCACAGAAATTTGGGAATAGGGACTCTATATTCCTTGATGATTACATTTCTAAGGGGTGAATTCAAAGTTCCCAGGAAAAGAGATTTTTGTAAACTGGAAAGATTTTAAAAAATATTTACACCTCACAATAAAAGAGAATGAATTGACAATGACAAGTTATCTAAATTAGGTGCTCTAAGGAAAGAAAGATGAAGGGCCTAGAGTCAGAAAGAAGCCTGTCTTCTAAAGTTTAGTCAAACTGAGGGACATTAGGATTTCTTGCAAATATCTGACTGCTTTCACAAGCAACTCAGAAACACAATTTAGAACAATTTGTTCTACTCTGGACAAAATTGCTTCTAGCTATGTTTCCAAATATATGACAATATATGGAGTCTTGCAGGAGAGTATGACTGTCTTTTTTATTGGAGAAGATATTAAATGTCTTAGCAAGTACACTAGGCAATTTGTTATTACTTTAAAAAGTTTAAATTGATTCTGTTTTGAATTTTGATTCTGTCACTTACCAATACACAAGCTTAGAAAAATTACAACACAAATCTAGACCTTAATTCTTCAGTGAAAATGTCTAATTCTTAGGGTTGTGGCTAGGATTATATTAAATAAAATTTGCGCAGTGATTATTATATTGCAAAAGTACAATGTATTTTAACTATTAATTTTTTTTACTTCAAAAACAACTTGTTAATTTTCCAAAGTGTTGACACTGGTAAGCATGAGAAATCTGTACTGTGTATGAATAAAGTCAGTATACTCCAGATACTCAAACTCTAGCTGCTTCCAAAATCACCATAAGTAAAATTGACTTATTTATATGCAGCTAGTGAAAATATTTTCATCTTCAGTTTTCCAAAAAAAGAAGGGCAAACTACTCTGCTTTTAAATATGGAACTCATCACATAGTGGTTGGTTTCCTTAAAAAGATATTTACTAAGAGATTGTATCTCAGAACTTAAAAGCCCTCTAATAAAATACATTTGTTGTTACAGCTCTGCTGTAACAGAGCTGTGCTCTGTTTTCTTGTGCCCACCTGGGTAAATAAAAAAGGTCCTACTTATAATAAATTTATAGCCTATTATAGTGAATCGTGACCATAGTTGCATTATTAGGATGACCTAAAAAGAAATTTCCAGTAATTTCCAAACCAGAATCTTATCATAAAAAATGTATATGATATTCATACTGTTTGAAAACATCCTGAGCTCAGGGCTGAGAACTATTGATGTAGTAGTGCATAGGCTCAGAAACAACAGTAAAATAAATAAATAAATACTTGCCTGTTCTGTTTACACTAAAAGTATATAACTATTCAATATCAAGACAATATTAGTACATATTTGCAAACTAGAATTTGGTTAATTAAAATGTAGAATGTGTAACTAATAAAAGATAAGAAACCAACTATTTCACATTTAATAATTGTTGTCAAATTTATTTGAGATTATTATAGAATGATACTATAGAATATTCTTTTTATTTCAAGTTTAGACATTCTGTATATTTTGAAAAATGACACAGAAAGTAGGTCTGCTCTGGCCATTTGATAAAATGTCAAAAGCAACATGCGATTACTTCTTTGCTCATTTAAATTTTGATTATCTTTAAGAGGCCTATTCATAGAACACTTCAGAACACCTTCTCTTCACATTCTTCCATTTAAATATTTACCTGCAATGCTCAGATTTACTCCTAGCCCTAAAGCATCACAGGACATTTAATAAGTCATAGCTACTAATAACAATGTTTGAAACTATGATTAAAATAATGACTGGACTAACATACACAGGAAAGAAATATAAGCACATATTGATCATTTTAAATTGATATGCCAATGATGAGACATTACTGTCATCATAAATTTCCACACTTTCAAAATGAATCATTTACTTTGGTTGTGCTCCAGATATTCCAGGGAAGTTAATGTCCTAAATAATTTTATTTGATTTCATAATAAAAGCATTTCAATGTTACTTAATTCTTTATTCCCAAACACCTGCATTACTGATCATTTTAGAACTAAGAATTCATAAAAGTAGGCAATATATTTTATACAGTTAATTTAATTTAAATCCAATTCTATGACTATATCTTTAAAAGATGTTTTGAAATTGTATCTTTGATTTTATTGAAGTTACTTAGTAAAGTCAGAGGGCATTGTACTGTAAGTTCTTTGTGTCTCTCTTTGAATAAGGATACTGCATAACCAGATAAACTCAGTGAAGTGTATAGGATCATATTATCTAATGCTGTTTGTGATGCTTTAACACACGCTTCCTGGGAGCCAAAGAAAAATGTGTCCTCATTGTAGGAGTAATAAACACAGGCAATTACGCATAATTATGGAGATTAAGTTCCAATTAAGGCTCAATTTCAATAATATCCCCATCCACAAATCTTTTCATGTTTTTACTGATGTGAAAGAAGATCAAGGTAACTCAAGGTATTAATCCCTACTAAGGTTAAAGATAAGTTTGATTAGGGAGTTCTGCATGTATTCCAGTATTCTAGCAGCGTGACATGTTCAAGAACATTTTTCCATTTGCATTTGGATTTGTGCAGTTTTTTCTAGAAGCATTTAAGGTCCAAGGAAGAGTTTTTATATCCCCAAACTACAGTTACCACTTGGAAATATGCAAAAGAATCAGTTGTCCATCCGGTTATATCTATAAAGGGATATTTTAAATGTCAATTGCAATGTTGCCTACAAAACCTTAGAATATTTCCTGCCTAAGCCAAATATCATCCTTTTGGACTACCAATAAAAGCTTTCACATTTATATTATTGATAAATAGAACAACGGAAGAACACAATATGACATAAGAAAATGTAATATACGTCATTCCATTAAGAAGAAAAGCAAATGAAGTTATTTCTTTAAAAAAAGAACCAGAAAGCTAAATACGACTGCTAATTCCACGGTAAATTCATTGCTGGAAATATTAAAATTACACAATGAACTTTGGGAGGCCGAGGCAGGCAGATCAAGAGCTCAGGAGATCGAGACCATCCTGGTTAACACAGTGAAACATCCCATCTCTACTAAAAATACAAAAAATTAGCTAGGCGTAGTGACACGCGCCTGTAGTCTCAGCTACTTGGGAGGCTGAGGCAGGAGAATCGCTTGAACCCTGGAGGTGGAGGTTGCAATAAGCCAAGATCGCACCACCACACTCCAGCCTGGCCACAGAGCAAGACTCTGTCTCAAAAAAAAATTACACAATGAGTTACATCTTCTAATCTAAATAAGTATTTTAAGTATTCACTTCCTATTCCTCTCTTTATTTGTATAAACACTGTTATGGTCATTATATATATTATTTTTCTAAATCAACTTTTTGAATATGTACTGTGTTTGGCATTGTGCTAAATTATTCTGCATGCCTCTATATTAAATAACTCCTACAATTATCATCTTCATACAGATGAGGAAACCATGGCTTACAGAGTTTAAGTAACTTGATTGCTATAACAGCTAGTAAGTCGCTGGGTTTTGAAACCATATGATTATCTTGTATGCTTAACAAAGTGCCTTATTCAAAGTAAACAGCCATATTGATTTTAATGTAAATATCTATACAACTTGATATCACAGTATTCTTCATTGTAGAGAGCAAAAGAGAAAGGGATATACCATGTCCATTGTGCACAGGGCTATAAATTCATACCATATTTAGGATGAGTATATTGAAACAATAAGTTGATTGTGATAAATTTTTCTGCAGAGCATTCTGTGATCAGATCCAAGAAGAGTTTCTTCAGCCTTGCACTTTGTGGCCAAAGGTCTTTCCTGGTCTGCGTCTTGCAACTATGCAACTCTATTTTTTTAGATTTTGTTTTCTTAGAGCTTTTACTCCTCATTACCCACTACATTTCACACACATATTGACATAGCATGTCACCAATAAAACAGAATTGGTATTACAAGATAAAAGACAAAGCAAAACAAAAAATGAAACTATTTAACTTTTTAAATAAGATACTTGGAAGAAATAACACTTGAGTCTATTTTTATCTAGAAGACTCCTCCTCTATGGTTGGCTATTATTTAACAAGAATATGGAAGATACATTGTTCCACTTCTTTAAGCAATTATGTTTTTTTCCCACTGGGAGCATATTAGAAAATATCAGTGGAGGGGGAATTTGTGTTTTCTCCCTTACTAGTGAATTTTTAAACTGCAAAGACACGTAGGTGTTCATCACTCACTACATAGAGTACCAAAAAGAATTAAACATTAAATGGTTGAGAAAAAAATCATTAATGAATGGATATTATGGAATCTGACTAAAACTCAAACAATATAAAGCCAATTATCCTACACTAGATCAGGCTTATATATTTCAAACAACTTTCAGGAATAAATATATTACGTCCAGAAAATAGTGGGATATTACACCAGGATCAATTATCTACTGATTACTAAATTTAACTGGTATGTGAAACACATAGGTTTCATTCATGATAACACTAATTTTGTTAAACAACTTTTATCGTAAGTTAATGAAAATAAAGGAGAAGTGATATGGTACATTTTGAGAATTTTAAGTGTGAAAACACATTTATTTTGCTTTTCACAATGAATTGGTAGTGAGAATGGGTATAAAATTATATGTGGAAAAAAATTCCTCCAGATTTTCATGAAGAATATTCTAATGCTTTATAACTTCCACTGTCCCTGGTTAAAAGATTGATGATATTCTGATTTTTTTGTAAAGTAATTATAATTCTTTAAATTTACCAGAACCTTGCAGAATCTTGTTTCTTGTCTCAGTATTCTGATGTCCAATTATGTGCGTTAGTATAAATCTATTTTAAACCTTTGCATTATGACTCAGTGATGACTTCCTTCCACCTAGAAAATATTGGATGTATTTTGCTGAAACTTTGCTTAATTATCTAGGACTCGTTTCCTTGTGTTTACTCTGTTCTCTCACTATGGGGTAAGTCTTATTAAGATCTGAACTGTTTCTGAAACTTTGAAGTCTTTTTTTTTACCCCTTTTGAATTTTTGTTCACATTCTGAGAGAGAGCTTATTTTATTTTTCAAACATTCTACTGAATTTTCTACTTTGTGTTTCATATGTTTTTTTTAAGAACTCTGAATGCTGTATTAGAGAGTTATTCAAAATGTATTTGTATTTATGGATGTAATAATGACAAACCTTTTCTTTGTCTTTACTTTGTTGCTTATTTACATTATTACCTTGTTTTGGCCACTAAGAATCAGTATTTACATTGAGAATGAGCTTAAGGAGGATCTGAAGATAATGCACACATGAGAAAAGAAGATCTAAAATCCATCTAAACTTCAACTTTAGTATATAACAAACAAGAGAATAAAAAAGATGGAATCCAAAGTAAGTGAAAAAAAAATAAAAAGGGGCAAAAAATAAATGCAACTTAATATAGAAAATTAGTAGAAAAAAAATCAACAAAATCAAACCTGGCTTTTTATAAAGATCTAAAAAGTTGATGAATTGCCAGCCTGAGTTACCTGGAAATAGTGAAATGTAACAAAAAGGACGAATTTCAGAAATGAATAGCCGTTCCTAGTAATCCCATGAGCGTTATAAACAACTCTGTGCCCATAAATTTGATAAATTACATAAATTGGAAAAATTCATTGAGAGACACAGTCTACCAAAACTCATACAAGATAAAATAGATAATCTGAGTAGTTCTCTGTGTATTAAGGAGAATGAAGCAATAATCAATAACTTTCCAAAGCAGAAAGCACAAAACCCTGATGGTTTCACCTATGAATTATACCAATCCTTCACAAAAGAAATGATAATGACCTTCTGAAATCTCTTTTAGATAGTAGAAACTGATGGCACAGTTTCTGGTTCTTTAAAGTCAGCTTTATGCTAATATCAAAACAAAAGACTTCACAAGAAAGAAAAACTGCAAACTAGTATTTTTCATGACTATAGAGGTAAATATACTCCACAAAATATTAGCAGAGTAACTCCAATAATATATAAAATAAATCCTATCATGGTCTATTGAGATTTATTTCACCTATATAAGAATGTTTCAAGATCTCAAAATTATTTAATGTAATCTACCACATCAACAAGCTAAAGAAAAAACATAGAATTATTTTAAAGATACATATAAAAATATTTTACAAAATCCCACACTCATTTACTATTTAAATAAAACCTCTCAGCAAACTAGGTATAGAAGGGAACTTTCTCAACTTGATAAATACATCTTCACAAAAGCTACAGCTGACATCATACTCAATGATGAGAAACTAAATAATATTGTCATCCTAAGACCAGGAACAAGGCATGGACAGCCACATGCAAAATAATAATAATAATCTAGACAAAGATATACCTTTCACAAAAATTAAGTAAAAATCTATCATAAACTAAAGGTAAAATGCAAAACTATACAACTTCTAGAAAATAACCCAGGAGAAAATGTAGGTGACTGAATTTGGTGATGACTTTCTACATACAACACCAAAAGTATGATCCATTAAAGAAAAACATGAACGTTGGACTTCATAAAATTTTAAAAATTTCTGCGTTGAAAAAGAGTCAGGAGAATAAAGAGATAAATTACCAACTGGGAGACAATATTTACAAAGCTCATATCGATAAAGGATTGACATCCAAATATACTAAAAACTCTTGGAACAATAAGTAAACAAATAACTCATTGAAAAATGGGCTAAAATGGGTTCACTTTAGATGACGTAAACAGACACTTCATCAAAGAAGACAAGCAGATGGAAAAATAGCATATAAAAAAGATATTCAATATCATTTGAAGCTAGAGAATTGCAAATTAAAATAACAATGAGATACTATTACATACCTTTCAGAATAGTAAAATCTCAAACACTGGCAACACCCAATGCGGGCAAGGATATGGAGCAACAGGAACAATTATTCATTGCAAATGAGAATGCAAAACATTACAGCCACTTTCTAAAAACAGTTCGGCAGTTCCTTGCAAACTTGATAGTAAGCTTAACATCATAACATCCTGCAACTACACTTGTTGGTGTTTACCAAAATCAGTTGAAAATTTTGTCCACATGAAAACCTACACACAAATGCTTACAGCAACTTTCTTTATAATTTCAAGTAATTGAATGCAATCAGGTATCCTTCAATAGATGAATGCATAACCGAACTGTGGTGCATTCAAACAATAAAATATTATTCAGAGATGAGAAAAAAAGTGGCATATCCAGTTACGAAAAATGAATAGTAAGAATAGGAGAAACCTTAAATATCTATTACTAAGTGAAATAGGCCAGTCTGAAAAGTGTACATACTGTATGTTTTTGACTATATAACATTCTGGAAAAGGCAGTAAATATTATAGAGAGAATAAAAAGATTAATGGCTGTCAAGATGTTATGAAGGAAAGATGAACAGGGGAATAAATATGGATTACAGAATATTTTTAGGGCAGGAAACTATTCTGTATGATACTATAATGACAGACACATGAATTTATTCATTTGTCAAAACTAATTGGACTGTATAAAACACAGAGTGCTTGCATTTGTTAACTATTACCTTGGTAAATAATAATGTATAAATATTGGTTTATCAGTTTTACCAAATGTACCACATTAATGCAAAATGTTGATATTTGCAAAAATGTGTGTGAAGGATTGGGGGATATATGGAAACTCGGTACTTCACAGTTTTTCTATAAAAATAAATCTACTAATTAAGAAAAAAATCATGCAGAATCATTGGTTACTTTGTGCCAGAAACTAAAATAGAACACTTACTGATTCACAAAATGAAATGATGAGGCATGGTCTTCATACATGTATCAGTTTGGGAAATTTGCTTAAATTCTTTCAATTGCTACATAATACTTCCTAATAAGGAACAGAGTCTTAAATTAGCATGATATTGACCCTGTCAATCTCTTCAGATGCCTCATCTCACTTCCCTACTCCTTCTCATTAGCCATGCTTCCCATAAAACTGTTTTCTTTACAATTTAGAATCATATAATAATTTTATTTTAAACCATTATTTTTATTTGTGAATACAGTCTCATCACTTTTGTACAAACATATAGTTTTATACCATAGTATTTTAAAGGATTTTACTTTATATATATGTTAAAATTATGTTTTCTAACATTAATTTATACAGATTTATTATGTAGATAACTCTTCAACATTCCAGGTAATGTTTCAATCTTGGGATACAGTTGTGAAGAAAACAGAATCCTTCCTGGAACATACATTCTAGGAGACAAAAACTTTAAAAATGCATATAATGACTTTAAAAACACATTAAATTATAAGTGACAATATAGTCATTACCAAATATAATTTATAAATTGTTATGCAATAATATATCATAATACATGGGATGTATATATATATATATACACGCATTATAATTATCATAGTATTACATACAATGATATATAATTATATATACATAGTTACATACATATTGTATATGTGTATATATATACAATATTCTAATATATTATAATGTGGTATGCAATATTATACAATTTATATATGTGCCCTGTGTGTGTGTGTGTTTGCTTGTGGGTAGTAACAACCATAATGTTACATTAATATAGTGTGTTTTTAAAGTCTTGGATCTTGTGAGCTTTAAACATTGCCTAGGATGAAGAGGATTTGTCCTGATAGAAAATGTGAATAAATAAATTAATGTGAGAATAAATTTTGGCATATCCATACAAGAAATTGATATGCAATAAATAAAATGTTGTAGTATACAACTGTAAACTGATACATAAAACTAATAAGTGACATGTGACATTATAGGTAATATAGAATATATATTATAATAATCATAGTACCACCTGTAATTTAATGTCATGTATTAAACCAATCACCACCTTTGGATCTCTAGGTTGTTTCCTGTATTCTCACTAATAAAAAATACCTTGTCATGCATATGCTTCTTGGGAACACTTTAAACACTTTTTGTCTTAGAATTCATTTTTAAAAACTAAAAGATATGTATGATTTCAAGACATTCCATATGTAAGCTACATGCAATCAGGATGGTAAATGGCAAACTTCAGGATATGAAAGAGTAACTACTACCTTAAAGCAACTCATGAATGAATGAATAATCAATTTCATAATGTTAGTATCTCATTATATTATAGACGAATAACCTGAAGTCCAGAAAAATTAGTAGTTTCTCTAGGTCATAGCAATGATAGACACTAGAATCTGACTGGTAGACATTTTATCACTGTACTTATTTAATTACGTTATGATGGCAATCATAGCCATATAAATTATATTTGAAGAATTCTTTTTGTTACCTCCAATATCAAATAAAAACAATGTTGACAAATGTTAACAGGTACTAGCAAACACCTGTTAACAAAAATTGAGATTTAATCGTAATACAACAATGTTACATTTTTCAAAGTATGTTTTACAAATGTGGTTCCCTGTATTATTAATAAGAATTATACAAAATAAGTGATTCGGAGTTTCCGTTATTAATAGCTAGAGAAATACATGGCAGAACAAAATAATCAAATTTCTTAATGGTAGGTATTATCAGAATTTTTAATGTGACATGTACTTTTTAAGTTCTTCGAAACGAAACATGCCAATATTATTTATTTTAGAGGCCCTCTCACAAAACTACTTTTTTTCTTCCCAACTTATAAGTTCAGGGGTACATGTGCCGGATGTGCAGATTTGATACATAGATAGATGTGAATCATGGTGGTTTGCTGCACAAATCATCCCATCACCTAGGTATGAAACCAATCCATCAATTAGCTATTCTTCCTGATGCTCTCCCTCCCCGTAGTCCTCACCCCCCAGTAGGCCCCAATGCGTGTTGTTCCCCACCATGTGTCCATGTGTTCTCATCATTCAGCTCTCATTTATAAGTGAGAACATGCAGTGTCTGGTTTTCTGTTCCTCCGTTTGTTTGCTGAGAATAATGGCTCCAGCTCCATCCATGTTCCTGCATGATCTCATTCCTTGTCATGGTTGCATAGTACTCCATGGTGTACGCGTACATTTTCTTTGTCTTTCACTGATGGGCTTTTGGGTTGATTCCATGTCTTTGCTATTGTGAACAGTGCTGCAATGAACATATGCATGTGTGTATCTTTATAATAGATTGTTTTACAAAACTATTTCTTAATAATAAAATGCACAGTGTAAAATATCATAAAATTAGCTCTAAATACATAAAAATTATATTTTATCAATGTAAAACTAGCTTTAAATACATAGGAATTATTATATTTTGAAATAAGAAACACAATTATTAAACCTAACGAAATAATAAACTATTATGCTTTGAAAAAAAAAAGAAAGCAAAACAACTCTGACTAAAATCACACAGGAAGAGACTGGATAATCATTCATTCATTTAATAAACCTTTAGGGAGAACATATAGAATAGGTTATTACAATTTACAGAGCAAAGACAGCCCACGACCTGAAGAGTTAGTAGCCTGATCAGGCATATTGGTGGGAATCTTAGCTGATAAGTGGCTCCTAACAGTGCAAAAGTTATTCTGAGTTCAGAGAAGCAGACACTAACTTGCTGAGTGATTATAGTTATTATAGATTTTTGTGGAAGTGACAACTAAACTTTGAAATGTGATTTGACCTTTGTGAGTGAAAGAAGCAGGAGATGGAAATTGGGTGCTTAGATCTCTAATACAGAATGAAAACACTTTACGGTATTAACTCCATCCTGGAGACTTACCTAAGATTTACTGTCCTTTTTGCTCATTCGCTTCTGTAACAATGAATAGCCCCATCACCAAAGAGAAGGGTGTTTGGTTTTCTTGGTTTGTTTTGCTTTGCTCTATTCCGCTCATATAAGCAAATATCTAACATCTGAAGTAGAACTGAGTTAAATGCAGATGTTCGGGTATCTTGCTGGATTAAAGGTAAACATGGCAATTTATGGTGGTATCTAAGGCTATTTCGAGCATGTTTGACTAATTATATTGATTTTGTATTTATGGTAACATCTTTATTAATAGGGTTTAAAGATTAACAGCTTTAGTTTCTTATATATCAGCACAAAATAATTAGTACTGTTTTGTCTTAAAAATAACAAAAAATCACCACAAACCCAAATTAAGGGTCTTATTAACCATTTCTGTAGAAATATAGCATTCAAGGGTAACAACTTAACAACATCCTCTGTATTATTCACTTACAAGAACCTCAAAATACATCTATGCATAAAAGATCTTCTACAGGAAGCTATAATTCTGTCCTAACTGCTGTGTACGTACACTTTAAAGACGTCCCAGGTGCAACCTTTCTGCCTGGCCACTTTAAACCTCACAGATGGTTCTGTCAATATGTATTATGAAATTTCCACTTTGGTTCTCTTTTCCTGCTCTTTCACTAAAGATCAGGAAACACTGATTTGATCAAATACATCAACCACTTTTATTCAATAATTTTATTTGTAATTTGTTTCCATCCATGGTTTGTTATTGTTGCTGTCATTTAGAAGTCCGCCTTTGACAATGACTGCCACTGACCCCACGTATAAAAATTATTAGCAATTACACACAAAACTTAGTAATTTTATACAAATTAAGAGAAATGAATTTTATTATGTGTATTGTAATATTTCTTGGAGTGAGGAAAGTATTGCAGGCATGTTATTGACTTATTGAGGTCATTGGAACAATAGAATAACCATTGAAGAAACTATTATTGTTTTGTTTTATGCAGAGATGGGGCTAAGAGGAGCTTTAAGAATTGAAAAATATTTTATAATGCAGCATGAGGAAAATAGACTTAAGACATTTTAATACATCTTTGATATATCCCTTGCTGCTTAAACTCAGCAACATATTATTGAGGAGGCAAATTACATTTATAAAGTAAAAAGACCAAATTAAATCTTCACTGGATTAAGATTACTTATTCAGGAAATTACATTTCTGAAGATATGAGGCATAGCAGGGAGAAAGGTTTTGTTTGATGTAGACTTTCATTACTAGTCTCAAAATAATATTGAAAAATGCTTTCAATAAATTAAATTCTTTTACAAGTCCTTTATTTATTCTTAAATATTCCAAATACAGTATGTGTCTTAGACTGGAAAAGATCTAGAAAATGTTGCATACAATAATCACTGAGTCTGCTTTTTTCACATTACTATTTATTCCTCATCTTGGGGCTTATTTGAAGCCAGAAGGGCAGAGCAGCAGGGTCTCCCAGGCCTGTAGTTACTGCTTCTCATTCTGACAAATCAATATAAAATGTGAGCCTGAAACCTGATATCATGAACCACATTTTCTCATTTTTACAGCAGGAAATAAAGTTATTTCAAAATCCAGGGCACCAAATGCACAAGTGTTTATTGTAATATAATTTTGCCAGGCAAAATACTGAACTATTATTTTATCATAATACTATGGTTTATAATGGTTGATTCAACATTTCTGTGAGCATATGCTGTAAAGAGTAAATCAGCATAAATATACCCTTTTATATACATACTTATTGACAATACCTGATATTTGAATGCAGGTCAGTCTAGTACAAATTGTAAAAGAAGTAAATATGTGTTTTCAATAGTTTATCTTTAATGGGTTTTTTTCTATTTTTATTCACATCTTTTCTGTCCCTTAGGATCCAGTGCTGTTATAGTCTCTAGTCTATCTGTAATTTACTATGTCTGAACCAAGAAATTACTTGCCTGAATTTTAACAATATAATCTCATTTTGGGTACAATTTCAAGAATAAGAAGGAGATATTTGGCACTGAGTGGTTTCCCATTATCCATACCATCATACAATGAAGGTGATCACATAAAATTCATATCCCAGTTTCTAAAACTCAGAGTATGATTGCTAAAATCAGAAAACTCAAATATTTTGTATATTTGGTAGGTTAATGGTTATGGCATATATTTCAAGCCAAAGAGTCATGTCTCTAAATCGGTGTGTCTGTGACACTCTGAAAAGAAGCTGGGTGAATAACAACTTATTGCTCAAATATTTGACAAATTTCAGTGTCTTTCCCAGAGACAGTGTACTGATATTTTCACATTGTGTGAAGGCTTTGGAATAACCTTGAGTCTACTATGTTTGTGAATCCCCAGAAATGAACTCTATGACTAGCCCTACACTGGGCCAGAATTGAGAATCATTAAAACTTTCAGACATAGTCGAGCTGAGGAAAAAAAATTTTCTTTTAATTCTAAATATTTCTCCCAATCCATATTCCTCTACCTCATCTGGAACAAAATGAGTCTAGGTTTCAAGGTTTGAGATAATACTTGCTTATTTTATGAGGAGGAAATTACCATATCATATATAGATGCACACATAATTTTAAATACTATCTCCTGCAACAACGACTCTCCTTTTCTTTTTCCAAAACAGTGGCAAGGAATTTTAAGATAAAAAGGTTTTAAAAATAGGGATGAATGTTATGACTATTTTAATTTTATTAAAATTATTTCGGTATCAATATCTTTGACTTGTCAGTCACGTATTTATTTGTATTGATAGTGTGATAGTATGTAAACTCTATAATTTTTCCCAACTATTCTGAAGAATTTAATTATTAATCACTTTATGTTTATGATGTTTACTTGCATAGAATGCAGAAAACTTTTTTCTCTTTAATGTTATGGAAAAAAGCAGTGTGAAATATACATGAAGGAAATAAATCAACTTGTGACGTTAGGTACTTTATCAGGTAGTACAGCACCAGATGTTTCAAGCATTGTTTGTCAGTTCTACAGAGTGAATAAAGATGAAATTTAATGAAGAGGAAGGATGCTCAGTGAAGAGGAAGAAGAAACTTGAAGTAGCATAATAGGCACTAAATAAAGCACATGATTACTTCTTAGAAATTGAACTAAAGTTCATCATTCAAAGAGCTCTCAACAGTTTAACTCCATTCAGAAAGACGTTTCTGTTGTGTTTCAATTTTGAATACACTGGCATCATTCCTTAGGCAAGGCAGATTTTAGCTCAGTAGGCATTGGAGTTGATCCAGGTAGCTGGCATGAGGCCCCACATAAATACACGTTGAAGAGTACTACACTGCAACAGCAATGTTAAATTAAACTTGACATTCTTAACAAAAAGATTCATTATTTACATGCTTTCGGGAAATCTGATTTGTTCCCATAGTGCTCTTTCCTCGGTGTCCTGAGCAGCTGCTATAAAATAAAATCTGTTTCTGCCACCTAAATCTATTACTCATAATTAATACTTATGAAAATACAAATATTTACAAATCGCCATAATTTGGTAGTGAAATTAGTTACATCAT
The DNA here is from genome assembly GCF_028858775.2 of Pan troglodytes. NCBI lineage: Eukaryota > Metazoa > Chordata > Mammalia > Primates > Hominidae > Pan > Pan troglodytes. The sequence continues at coordinate 74,416,468 of NC_072412.2, read as the reverse complement.
TGGCTACATAATTTAAAATCACATTATTATCCAGCTATTAACCATTTGAAAAAAGAATCCATTCCCTTGTATTAGGCTATATTGTGTTTCTCTAGGCCATACTTATTTTTATGTAATAATGATGTCAGGATACCGCTAACATTTGCAGTTAAATTAACCTGTGGAACATCTGCTTGCACTTCATTCTCTTTAAATTAATTCTGAATAATATTTGAAGATTCCTAAGGAGTTATAGTCCTTGAATTCACATAGTACTGCTTTTAGATGCTCTGTGGTAAATCCAAATCCCTCATCTAGCACACCACAGTGATGCTGACTACAGATACCACCAACAAACAGCCAAGTATGGATGATGATTCAGTTCTGCTGATGTGCGCCTGAATCACTGAGACAAAGACTTTCTTCACAATGAGATGTTCTCTCCCTCAACTAAATATTAGTGGTAAACACCTGCACTATTGGTCATTCTTTTTATAAAATCCAACTTGTTCTCACAGTACTAAAACATAAGATGTGCCTTTCTTTCCTATCAGTGAAATTCTCCATTACTTTATGCTTACTTCTAATAAGTAAGCACTATATATTACTGTATCTGTGTGTCTATTTTAAGCTAATCTATTCATATTATTGTCTACATAAATGTATAAAATTTTTCCCAACTTGTTACCAGACTCAATTTGAAAGTTTATCTTGTAGAAACAAAAAACATGATTCAAAATTATATTATGTTTAATTACCAAGGAAAATTAAAATTTTCATATATAAAGACAGATATAACAAAAGATACTGAACAAATATGCACATATCAGTAAACAGCCATGTTTGTTATTCAAGAAAAATGTCATCACATTGCTTTTTCATGAGCAAATATATTTGGAAGAGGAAAGACTAAAATATGACACGTTTTTCAATTGTACGAGCATTCACTGTTGATACCACTGAAACTGAAGAATGAAGACATTTAAAGACTATAAATAATATACCAATCAAAAATGTCTCATAATATTATTTAATGGTAGACAATAACTGAAGGAAGCTGCTTCTATTTTAAGAGGTCCAGAGCAATACGTGAAAGAGACGTCTTCACTAATCTAATTTATGTATAGCAGAAAGTGACATTATGGCTGATATACTAAGTTCATTACAGTTTCATACCATCAGACTTATTTAATATAGGCATGCTACATTTTCTCTAATAGAAGCACAAGAATTCAAATAAAATAAATCAATTTACAAATTAACTAGAGACTTGGAAGTAAGAAACCAGTAAAGTTGGAAGCTTAATTATACACCCCTGAACTCTTTTTCTCCACAAATCCCTGTCTATATGCCAAATTCTGATGAAATTTATAAGCTTCTTCAACATTCAACTGCATATAGCAGAGGAAAAAGCATACTACAAAGAAGAAACAATATTTAAAAAGTAAAATTATAACAAAGAATATAAAATATGTTGGAAAGAATAAAAGCAAATACATAAAATTCAATTATGCAAATAGAATTTTGCTACAGAGATACTATAAGAACGTGCTGTATGAAGTTCGTGAAAATTACACTTAAAATTTTTGGCAAAGAAGGTAGAAATGAGAGTGTTTGCAAATGTGTACATTAAATCTATCAAAGAATATAAATAAGAACAATAACATCAGCAAAAAAGGGCTGAGGTCAAAATAATAAATGAGTATGAACATGCTGGAGGTTTCTTAACATATTACAGGCATAAAGCTTTATGTAAGACAAAACCGCAGTAAATGCATACATCTAGAATTACAAAGATTATGCAAATAAGTAAATAATAGTGGAAAATTTTCTTGTATCTCTCCAAGAATTTTTTAAATAAAATTAACAAAACAGAACAAAAAGTTGAGGATTAGAAAAACATAAATTACAAACTTGTACATTTATGAGTATAAAATTCTAAGTCTGTCCTGTGATGCAATAAGCATTATAATATATACACACATTCATAAAATTATAAGTAATTTCACTTAAAAGAAAAATCAAAAATAGATTACCTATAAATATATAAGTGATAAAATATAAGGAGAAAACAGGATAATATTTCTAGAGAGTATAAAAGATGATTACAAAGGCATAATTACAAGATGAAACCTGAATTTATTTTAAAAACAATTAGAAAAAAATGCAATAATACAATCTCTTTGAAAGCAACATAAGTTAGAATTAGATATCTATTAAATGAGGTGATTGGGAAAAAAATGTTTGACTAGAATGGTAACATATAGCAGAAAATAATTATAAATAAAACATTATTTCAGAAGTAAAGTCAAAACTTGATAGATTACATTGGTGATTCAATACAATGGAGAAAAGTCTTAAAGATGAAAAATAGAAAAATGTAAAAATCAAAAGAAAAACAAAATACTTTCTGATAAAAATATAGATGCAGAATAAAAGCAAAAGAAATTCAAAATATGGAAAAAGGATTACACAGAAATAAGCCAAATGAACGAAACAGAACCAATAACAAAATTGATTTTTAACAAAACTTTCTTTTAATTAGGTATGTGACACAGATCTTCGTATTTTCTATATACCTTCACAAAACAACCTAAAATGGCTCAACCTGATGTATATTATGGTAAAACTTTTTGGAATTTTTAGAAACCAGACAAAATATCAAGACACTTAGAAGAAGAATATCAGTGTCATCAGACTTTTGCATCATAATTATTTATACCCCAAAAAAATTAAATTAGTAAATATTTCAAGGGTATAAAATATGACAAATAGTATTGTATACAGCCATATTCATATATGTATATATATACACACACACACATAAATGTATACACACACACATATATATACATATATATATGAGGCCCACTTACATTAGGGAGACAATCTTTACTCGGACAGTCTACCAATTCATGTGTTAATCTCAGCCAGAAACACCCTCACAGACATACCTAGATTAGTGTTTGATCAAATGTCTAGAAACCCTATTGCTCAGTCATGTGGACACAGAAAATTAATCATCACAATAGCCATACAAGAAAAGAAGAAATATTCATGTTATGAAACTTTCCTCAAGTATCTACTTAAGAACATGCTTTAGACATACAAACAAGCAAAAATTGAAGAAACAGGATACTGACTGATGGGGAACATTAAATATATATATAATATATAAATGTATTTAATGTATATTTATTACATATATGTAAATATATACATTTATATATAAACATATATCTCTTTCTTGTAACAAAAAACTAAATTATATTCATTAAGTATAATGTATAGTTTTTAACAGACAAAAACTCTGGTAATGTTACTTTCAAAAGTATCAATTCAGGGAGGTCAGATTGCTTATTATCTTATAGCAATTATTTGGAAGCAAGTCATCTAATTACAAATGAGATGTTATGGAAAAAGAAGAAAATGAGTTAGAAAAAGTTATTAGCTGATTTTAACATTGTTCTAGTAGGTAAGCAGTAGACAATATTCTTTCTCTAATCCCCCAAAAAGCAGATTAAGGCCAAGGCAGGTGGATCACGAGGTCAGGCGTTCAAGACCAGCCTGGCCAACATAGTGAAACCCCGTCTCTACTTAAAATACAAAAAATTAGCCAGGTGTGGTGGTGGAAGCCTGTAATCCCAGATACTTGGGAGGCTGAGGCAGGAGAATCACTTGAACCTGGGAGTTAGAGGTTGCAGTGAGCTGAGATTGCCGCCACTGCACTCCAGCCTGGGCGACAGTGGGACACTGTCTCAAAAAAAAAAAAAAAAAAAAAAGATATTAAGTGTATTACGTAATATTATTATCACAAAAACAATTAAAACAAAAATAATAACCTTCCTAAATAACAAAATTTGTATTAAAAATTGAGAAAGGATAAAAGACATGATGAAAATGTCTAATGTAAAATATAAAGATGTATCTTAATATGAAGCCGGGCGCAGTGGCTCACGCCTATAATCCGAGCACTTTGGGAGGCCGAGGCAGGCGGATCACCAGGTCAGGAGATCCAGACCATCCTGGCTAACATGGTGAAACCAAGTCTCTACTAAAAATACAAAAAAATGAGCCAGGAGTGGTGGCGGGTGCCTGCAGCCCCAGCTACTTGGGAGGCCGAAGCAGGAGAATGGCGTGAACCTGGGAGGCGGAGCTTGCAGTGAGCCTAGATCGTGCCACTGCACTCCAGCCTGGGCGACAGAGCGAGAGGAGACTCCGTCTCAAAAAACAAAAATAAAAACAAAAAAATGAAATAAGTAAAGCCAAAATATCAATAATATTAATAAATGTACATGAATTTATAAAAAGAAAACATTCAGATTGACTAAAAATGAAAGGTTCAAGACTTTCCGTATAAAAGATACTTATCCCAAGTGAAGGGTGTCAGAAATTTTTTTAAATTAAAAAAAAATTTTACCTTTAAAATACAAACTCAGTAAAAGCCTTTTTTCCCACTTTTTTCGTTTTATAGTTTTAAAATAAAAACTCAGCATAACCCCTTTTTAAAATAAAAACTCATTATAACCCCTTTCTCCCACTTACTGCAACTAAAATTTCTGATCAAACTACAAAAAATAAGTTTCCTGTTGATTATGAAAATAAGATAATACCAAGTGTATTGTGGTGAAATTCAAACTTAGGAAAAGGATCTCATAGATCATTTTTCCTTTTGAGCTCTGAGAGCAATCCACACTAGTGGAACCCCAGGGAAAGCTTCAGTGAAAGAGAAATCCTGTCTATCTGGCCAGAACAGCCAGAATATAGAGCCTTTGGCGTTGGAGAATGCAGAAAGAAATTCCATGAGGGAGATATCTAAATAAAGAAAAACACTAGTTTTGTGTAGTAACTTATACAAGTCTCAGGCTCACCTCAAGCTATAAAAGCACTGGTAGTCTCAAATCAGCAGCACAAAGGTTTAGAAACTGAATTGAGATTTACATCAACATCCTAGTCTCAAGTCACTGAGTGTTTCATATGCATGACAGACCCAAAAAAGTAGAGCAGTTGAGCTTTGAGAATTAAATGGCTATATGAGCCACAGACAAAAGAAATGAGGCAAAGGTCTGAACCTACTTTGGCTGACTGTCTGCTAAAATGTAAAAAAAAAAAAAAAAAAAAAAAAGTAACCTTTTCCAAAGGATGGTAACAGACCTAGAGCCTACATATGGTAACATTCAATTTGCTCAAGACAAAATTTAATTAAAACATGCAAAGACCTGTTAGTATGTAATTAATTACCCTTGGATAAAACAGCAGTGGTGCGTATCCAAATAAGTCCAAGATGTTGACATTACCAAAGACTTTAAAGCAGCTATTGAAACTATGTTCAACATAGTGAAGAATAACACACATGAAATAAACAGAAGATAATGTTCATAGAGATTTTTTTAAGTTAAAAAAATTAAAATAATAATTATAATAGTGAAAAAATCTGAAATACAAAATCAGTGGATGTATACAATAGCAAAATGGAGATGATAAAATACAAAATGAACTTAAAGGAGTGAACTTGAAAATAAATGAATACAAATTATGCATTTGGAGAATAGAGAAAAATATACTGAAAAAAGGAAAACAGATCCTTCAAGATAAGTGGAATTATATCAGAAAGTTTAACAAATGAATCACTGAAGCGTCCAAATTATTTTAGGGGGTAGAAACCAGGAAGATAAAACAACAGAGCAAAAAGTATTTAAAGTTATCATAAACATAGCTCTCCAGAAATTAATGATATAAATAGTCAAGAACTCAGCAAATTTCAAATGTAATAAAATAAAATAAAACAATGCCTAGACATATCATAGTAAAGCTGCTGAATACCAAAGATAAAGAAAAAAATCTTGAAAGCCACTAGAGGAAAATAAAACATTGAATATAGGGAAACAATGATTGGAAGATTTATCGATTAATCATCAGAAACCACGATTGTCAGAAACGGAAGCACTATCTATAACGTGGTGCTGAAAAAAATGCAAAAAATATCCAATAAGACATTAAAAACAAGACATATTAATCAGAAATTTTTCTAAGAATATAGTTCATTCAATAGTAAGAAACTCTAAAACATCCATCATTTTAGTCAAAGCATAAAGAAAAATCAATCTCTTCAAAGATGGAGAAAAATAATTTCATAAAATAAGATGCAGATTCAGGTCAAATCTTTAAATGTAATTAGGATAGGTATATAATCTCTAAATTTAATAAAATCTTCTGTGTATTATGTAATACATACTGTATACCTATATCAATACTTACTTCAGCCCCCAAACCAACATTTTGTGTAATGGACAAACATTTAAAACCTTTGCACTAAATTCAAAAACAAAAAAACATGCCTACTATTTCTCATGCACTTTACAGCTTTACTGGATATTTAAAATAATGCAATTACAAAAGAGAAAATAAAATATTTAAACAATGAAAAGGATAACATAAGTAAAATGCTTTCTATTTTCATTGTACATAAATATCTATCAGGAAAACTCCAAAGAAATAACTATGAAATCATTAAAATTATCAAGAAATTTTTAAAAGAACAGATTATAGATTTAATACATGCAAAAAAAATACATCCTGCATAAAAATACAAAAAATATGTATATATATGTAATAATATTATAATAGAAGATAAAATCAAATATTTTACAGCAAGTAAAGAAATTATATGCTTAGTCATAAGCCTGAAATGAAACCTCTAATATATATAGAAAAATCTACAAAATACTAATAAAATACACTGGATTGGACTTGAAGAAATGAAGACACACATGACTGCTTCAACTCTCAACATCTTAGGTATGTAGGTTCTCCTAGGTATATTTATACATTGAGTGCAGTGCCAAAATGAGAGGCATTAAGTATTTTTATGAAGCTGCCATAGCTATTTATGAAGTTCATTTCAAAAACAAGTCAAAAAGGAAAGATGGACTTTTTATTAGGTGGTATTAGAATAGTCTTATTTTAAAAATGGAATTATTCTTTCAAATTATATAGCTCAAATGGAACATATATACTATTTAAGTTTTAAAGTATGAGAGGAAAACCAAAAAAATTGTATAATATCAAAATAGAAGAAAAAATATAATCATGTATCAAAACCTAGAAACATATAAATAAAATAGTTAAAAATAAAAAATTAAAAATAAATATAACAGGATAAATTGTTTCCATTTAAAAAATTATATAATGGCATAAGTTCAACTTTCAGAGGGATACTTTAGTCATCTTTGAATAATGCAAGATAACTGACTTTTTGTTAACTTCTCAGTAGAAAATTTTTAAAAAATCAATTTGTTTTTCTACTTTTCCCAAGTGATCTCTACTCCTGAGTAACCAAAGTGTTAACAGAATTAAGCTTTTTCTTTTTTGAAGTGGTTCAAATACAGTCATGCTTCACTTAATAACAGGATTACAATCTGAAAATACCTTGTTAAGCATTTTTGTCACTGTGTGAATATCACTGAGTGTGCTTACAGAAAGCTAGATGATATAGCCTACTACACTTCTAGGCTATATGATGTAGGCTACCGCTCCTAGGCTACAAACCTGTACATCATGTTAATGTACTGAATAATGTAAGCAATTGTAACACAATAAGTATTTATGTATCTAAACATAGATAAGGTACAGTAAAGTATGGTATAAAAGATAGAAAATGGAAGACCTGTCTAGAGCATGTACCAGGAATGGAGCTTGCAGGACAGGAAGTTGCTCTGGGTGAATCAGGAAGTGGTAAGTGAATGTGAAAGACTGGAAAATTACTGTACACTGCTGTAGACATTATAAACACTGTATACATTGTCTACACTAAATGTATTTTTTTCAGATTTCTTTTTTCACTAATAAATTAATCTTAGCTTACCATAATTTTTTACTCTATAACTTTTCAACCATGTCTGGCTAAATTTTTATTTTTATTTTTTTTAAGATGGGAGTCTCACTATGCTTCCCAGGCTGGTCTCAAACTCCTGGCCTCAAGTGGTATCCCGCCTCTGCCTCCGAAGTAACTGAGATTATAGGCACAAGTCACCATGCCTGGATCCCTTTTTATTTTTATTTTTTTAACTTTTTTATTCTTTGGTAATAATCTTACAGTAAAGGGGTCCCGACCCAGACTCCAAAAGAGGGTTCTTGGATCTCACGCAAGAAAGATTCAAGGCGAGATCGCAATACAAAGTGAAAGCAATTTTATTAAGAAAGTAAAGGAATAAAAGAATGGCTACTCCATAGAGCAGCCCTGAGGTCTGCTGATTGCCCATTTTTATGGTTATTTCTGATTATATGCAAAACAAGGGGTGAATTATCCATGCCTCCCCTTTTTAGACCATATAGGGTAACTTCCTAACGTTGCCATGGCATTTATAAACTCTCATGGCACTGGTGGGAGTATAGCAGTGAGGATGACCAGAGGTCACTCTTGGTCACCATTTTGGTTTTGGTGGGTTTTGGCCAGCTCCTTTACTTCAACCTGTTTTATCAGCAAGGTCTTTATGACCTGTATTTTGTGCTGACCTCCTGTCTCATCCTGTTACTTAGAATGCCTTAACTGTCTGTGAATGCAGCCCAGTAGGTTTCATCCTCATTTTACCCAGCTCCTGTTTTAAGATGGAGGTGCTCTGGTTCACATGTCTCTGACAATAACACCCAGCTTAAAACATGAACAGTTTATAGCTATAGAAAAATGTTTTCTTTACATACTTATTCTATAAGTTTCTATTTTTAATTTTTTCATTTTTATTGTTTACCCTTTAAACATTTTTGTTAAAAATTAAGTCGTAAATACACTCACTGTTCACCTAGGCCTACACAGGGTTAGAATCTTCAATATCATTGTCTTCTACCTCCACATCTTATCCCACTGAAAGGTTTTCAGGAGCAATAACACACACATTGAGCTGTCATCTCTTGTGATAACAGCATCTTCTTTCAGACTACCTTCTGAAGGACCTGCCTGAGTCTGTTTTCCAATTCAGTTTCTTCTTTTAAAAAGGAGTATGCTCTAAAGTACCAATTAAAAGTATAGTATAGTAATTGCACACACTGGTATCATTATTGTTATTAAGTATTATGTACTGTACATAATAGTATGTGCTATGCTTTTACAAGACTGGTGATGTCTTAGGTATATTTATACCAGCATCACCAGAAGTATGTTAGTAATACTGCTATAACATCACTGGGCAAATGGAATTTTTCAGCTCCATTATAACCTTATGTAACCACTGTCATATATATGGTTTGTCATTGACTAAAATATTTGCATGTGGTACATAACTCTAATTGAAAAAAAAAGGTTAACTTACAATATTACCATTTTAAACTCCTAGCGAGTTCAAGAATTTAAGAAATACTCTCCAGTAGCTAACAGCATTATAAAATTATAAGCAGCAAGGTATCATAATATTACACTCTCTTGATGCATACACATAACATTTATGGAATTGTGTTGCCAGGACAAAATTAAACTTGGATCCGATGAACCTTCTAGATCCAACTTCAATTTATAGGAAGTACATTAATGGCTATGTTAGATAGCATGTCTTTTAGTTACAGGTTTCTAATGACAAAAAGATCTATATCTAGGCAGCAGTGGGAGCTGCACATCCCCTAGACATCCTAAGATTTGACCAGTTGCAGAATTTGTACAGAAGTTTGTCATCATCTTCCTTGAGAGATGGCTGGGTGTGTTTTAAATGTGGGAAGAAAGGTACATATGGATATTTGGAGATTAAAGAAAAGCACTATGACAGAGAATGTTGGCTAATTTCTTAGTGATAGGAGCCCTAATTTCCTAGTGGACACATGATCACTCAATAGGTAGTACATTATGCAGATTCTTTAGCATTTGTTATGACCATGTCATTAAATTCTGGGCAACAAAGGTATACGTAAAAGTATTGTGTAATTATATGGGAGTAGAGATCTTAACTAGAGAAGTTGCTTTCTTACATTTCCATTTTTTTCCGGTATGGTTATGTATAAATGGCTGCAGTTTTAATATCCATTTTGAACCATGACCTTGAAGCCACATTTAAAGGATGGTTAAGCAGGATTTCTTGATTTTCTTATTTATCTTAAAATAATAAATACATTCAGCCCAACCATCACACTGAAACCTTTTAAAGATAGTACTATAATAAAAATATGAAGGATATACCTTATATATAATGATTCAAACATCTTATTAGCACATATAACAAAAGATCTAATAATCAGCAATTCAAATAGAGCTTATTTTAGGAATTCATAAATTCAACATTAGGAAATCTACTGAGTTATATTCAGAAAAATAAGAGGAAAAATATGAATGCATTAAAATATGCAGCTTACTATAAATGCAAATATGATACTGCATACTTACAAAATCTTTCTCCACCAAATAAAGTATTAAACAATATGTTGCTAAAATATTTTTATTAAAATAATGTAGTAAACAAGGATGACTTTTGTTTTGAGAATTATTAAAAATTTTAGAGGTTTTGGAACATAAAACACTGCAGAAAATATTATCAACTGGAAAATGAAATGGCACAATTATATTCCATTTAATTGATAATTTGTGTAGCTGAATACAAGGTGATTTTTAATAATTTCTGTGATTAGTAATTTTACTACTAATTCATAAAATAAACATAAAGTTTCAAAAATGACTCTGATCGCTGGCTTTTACCAGTTATATAAAGAAAGTGAATATAATACAAAAATAGCATTTCTATACATTTGTGTACTTTTATATATAAATAAACACATATAATGTAGGTAAATAATTTACAATAGATATGAAAACTATAAAAAACATAAAAAGTTTAAAATAGTACACATGACATACAAAAAAATCATATTCTATGTAAGGCATGAATAAATTAAAAATACCCTCTTCTGAATGAAAAAAAATAGATGTCATAAAATGTCAATCTTTTCCAAACTAATGTACTAATTTATTTAACTTAAATATAAATCTCATTGAGCTTTACTTTTGGATTTTGGAAAAATGAGTTTTATACTAATATGATGAATAAGTATCTGAAATAGTCAAGACTAATGCAATAGCAGAGACTATCTGGGGAGAATTTGCCTGCTCAGGTATTACATATTATGACAAATATAGCCCTTTTAAAACACTATGATTCTGACAACATAACAGAGAAGTCAATCAGTAGACTAAATAATCCATTAATATATCCAAGTACGTATGAAAACTTAATACATGACAGAAGTGGCATTTCAATTTAGTTGGAAAATAATGGCTTGTTTAACAGTTGGTGCTAGCATATAAAGATATTCATTGGATTTAGGAGCCTCCTAAATCCGGGATGATTTCATCTTGATATCATTAACTAATTACATCTGCAAAAACCCTATTTTCAAATATGGTCAAATTCACAGGTACTATGGGCTAGTGTTTTAAAATATATTTTGAGGGACAAAATTCAACCTGTAACAGTCTGTCCTCTGGCTCCCCAAATTCAAGCGTTTTTCACACACAATATGGATTCACCCAATCCCAACATCCCCTTGAATCTTTACTCAGCATTAAATATAATCTAAAATCTCACCTGAATATAATCATCTGAAAATGTCCCAGACCTCATTATCTAAATCAGTTATGGGTGAGCCCACCATGGAGAAAATTTCTTCTCCATTTGTGGACCTGTAAAAAAAGAAAACAAGTTATCTGCTTTTTAAATAAAAATACAATGGTGGAACAGGAATAAGAAAGACGTTCTTATTCCCATAGGAAGAAATTTAAAAAAATAAAAGGTTGTCAGTCCTAAGCAAGTCCCTAAGCCAGCAGGACAAGCTGAATCAAATACCAATGCCTGAGAATAGTCCATTATGGTTTGATGCCCCTCCCTTTGGGACTGAAGCCAGCAGTCACATCCCCTGGGCACTGCCTTCTCTAACACCTACCTCTCTATGAGTGGCTGTGCCCTCTAAGTCATTCTGACTAATCTTTAAATGTTAGGTAGAATGTTGATGGAAATACTAGGGTGTAATATATATTGATTGAGAGTTTTGTCTCAGACATATTGAACAATGAATTGGAAGTATAAAAATATTAAGGAGAAGAAAGTGACCTATGTTTTAACTTGCATTGGCTTTTCCCTTGCAGTCACCTTATGCTTTTCCACATAGGTCTTTCCTGTGTTATTGTCATTATTCTCCTCAATTGTAAATTCTTTCCAACAGTGTCTAAATACGTTTGAAAGAAAATTCATTTTACTCTCAATGTCTAAATTTTCAGTGCTTGTAATCAAATGAAAATTACTGAATTAGGCAACATTTACTGTGATTTTGTCAAAATCTTTGTCAAAACAATGAGTCTTTGTTATAATTCCTTGTCAAAACAAATGACTAGTGTTCTCCTGATTACATTCTACATTTACTACTGACACTGCAGACTAGCCCTATATAGAAGTTTGGCTCTGAGCTTACTCTCTAACCATATGCTTTGCTCTTGTAAACCTCCTTTTCTGTGGTTTTAGGAGCAGAGTTTGTTACAGGATCCAGTCCCTCATTTTCTCAGCCATTGGATTAGATATGTTCAATATTTTAGAACACCAGAGACCACAACACTGCTATTCACATGTTTTCAAGAGTTCTTTTGGAAACGCCGATTGTCACTCACCAGATTTTTAACCTTTTAAGAAAACATGCTTGACTTACTGCTGCAAAGATTGTCACAACTATTTAATATTTGAAATTGAATATTTACCCCTTGCTATTAAAGGCATAATAAGTTCTCCCATAGCTGGATCTAATTGTTTCTTTTTCAATAGACAGCATGTTGAAGTTTCTAGCATTTTAAGCCAAATTGATATGGAATATAATACAGAATTATAACCGATATCTTGCCATTTTCCTTTCTGTTGTTTTCCTCACACTATTTCAATGCATCCGCTGACTAACAGGAAGGATGATTTAGAAAGGAGAGAAGAAAAAGAGAGAGAATTTCTTGCTTCATATAATTTTGACGTTAGAAAAATTATATTAAAGCCCATTATTGTTAGATAAGTTTTCCTGCAATACATTGGTATACAAACAACAGTTCTGAGGAATAGCACAAATACGTTTTCCCTAAAATACTTAAAATATGTGCCATTGCTCTGATTTTTAATATAGCATTAGAATGAATGTTAGCTATTCTTATAAAGACATCCCTTTCACTCAAATGCATTCCAGTGCTATTTTGTGAGGGACAGAATGTGTTCTAGCTATGAAAGGTTGTTACTCTCAGTTGATTTAATCTCTGCAACAGCCTGTGACCTGGGAAATTCCATTCATTATGTCCTTTTTTAAATGACAACTACAGTTTTTGCCATGAGTGGGGAAAAATGTTAAGAATTTTTGCCTTTCTTTAAATATAAAAACGCTTTGATTTGAAATACATTAGTTGTAAAACTCTACCGGAAAAAAAAAGTATTCACAGTAAAATGTATATAAAGTATTAGAAAAAATTTGACAAATATTTACTGTAGCTCAATCACATGTGAGGCACTCAGCCATTTTAATTAATGTAAACACAAACACACAACAAAAAGAAAACAAAACCTAAAAATTATAAATAGTATTCACAAAGTATAAGACATGTAATGCTAGTACAAAAAAAAGTAAGTCAAATAGCCCTATTATTGTCATGATCTGAAATTATATTCTGTATGATAAAAAATCAGTTCAGTTTTAAAAATAAATCATGTAGTTATATCTTCTTCATAAAAATATGTTTTAAAGTAGCATGAAAATTATTATAAGTTTATATAGGTTTGCATTGTCTGTTTTTTACCACATACTTAGTGAAGTCTCTCTACTTCCACATTCATATTACTAAAAATGAATGCATAAATAGAAAGTAAAATATGAAGGTATTTGGACCAGATCAATTAAATAGGCAAGGAAAACTTTATTCAAGACTACTCCAATGGGAAATGAAGGTTTTTTCAACTCCATTGAATAAAAGAAAGAAAATTGTTAAACACGGGTAAGCTAGCCGAAAAGTACTGGCGGAAATTAGGGGGATGTTAGTCAATACGATTAGGCCATCTGTGTTTGCTAATTGGTACTTTTTAAAAGTTAGGCTCCTGCCATCCCACAGAGACTGGGAGATAGAGGTGCTGTTTTACAGGATGATTACATTTCAAAGGAATGGCTCCCGGGTCCTGGAGAAAGACATTCCTGGCTTGTAGGAAATTTACATTTCAAAGGAACAAAGAAAGAATTTACAAATGCAAGTTTTCTAAAGCAAATGCTCTAAGAAAAGGAAGGTCAAGGCCTGTAGTCAGAAAGAAACTTTTATAAAATTTAATCAAGTTGAGGGGATCATTAAGGCCATCTTGGTTAGTAATTGAATAGAGTAAGGTATGAAGCTAATAATATTGCAATATAATTTCACTGTTTAGCTCTAAGTTTTGTTTGACCTTGATTATCCTACAGTCAGAACAACCTTATTCTCAGGGTCCTATTTCTATATATTTTTTTAAATTCCAGTCAAAACTTTTCTAGTTAAGACTTTAATTTTTGTTGACAATGTTTTCCTATTAGTATCTTTTTCTTCACTAATTGGTCCAGGTATATTAATTTGGGTTCTAATTTCATAACTATTTTTCTTATTGTTATAATAATCACTCATGTGAGTCACATATTTTTTAAAAATTATGCCTGCTTGTATTTGCATTATTTTAAAAACCAAGTAAACATTGCAAGTGGATGTCCATCTTCAATAATTTTAACACATTAGGAACAAAATATAGAAAGCAAAAGTTTTTATGACCCAAATCCCTGGTCAGGAATGCAGGATTAGAGAATTTGAATATCTTTATGAAAATCAAGTTTATTCATATAGAAGAGAACTTTGCCTCATTAATTTATTCAACAGGTGTTTATCAATAACCTCTTATGTGTCAGTCACTGCTATAATAATGGGTATTTATTTTAGTAGGAATAAAAACCAGGTAAGGCATAAATGATATAAATAAGTAAATAAACTACTCATTTAATAAAATATAATTTATTAGGAAAACATAGCAAGTTCGGTAGTATGCGCTATGGAAAAAGATAATGGAAAGAATGAGAAGGAATATGTTTTGGGAGCCCCCAGCTAAACTGGGATTCTAGTACCACAGCGGCTGGCAGTTAGCAACTCTGTCCTAATAGGAAATAAAGGGGAGCTGGACATAGGTGTTTATAATGTGTCTTTCTTTCATTGGATACTTTTTTTTTTTTTTTTGAGACAGGATCTCTCTCTCGCCCGGACTGGAATGTAGTGGCCCGATCTCTGCTTACCGCAACCTCTGCCTGTCAGACTCAAGGGATTCTCCTGCCTCAGCCTCCTGAGTAGTTGGGATTACAGGTTCATGCCACCACCGCCCGGCTAATTTTTGTATTTTTAGTAGAGACGAGGTTTCACCATGTTGGCCAGGCTGGTCTCGAACTCCTGACCTCAAGTGATCCATCCGCCTCAAACTCCCAAAGTGCTGGGATTACAGGCGTGAGCCACCGTGCCTGGTTGGGTTACTTCTTTCACCTGGTAGACGGCCTAATGCCTAGCTGTCAAACCTATGACCAACCAGTCAGGGGTGGGAGTGGTAAGGGAGTGTCCATCACAGGGGGAACATGTTTATACAAATGTCTTATTTAAACTTGTGGTTCTTGTCTGACCAGCGTCCACTTTATGTTTGTCTAACTATTGCCCTGGCACTGGGAGCCTGACCTAGCATTCCCCCAGGCATCCCACGGCAAACCTGCCCTGAGGTAGCCCTTGGCTCTTTATGTAGAAAGTACGAATTCAATATACCACCGCAATAGGAAACGAGGTCAAAGATTTCTACTTACAGATTCTAGGCAAGGAGGAGATAATGAGTCAGGAGGGTAATTGTCTGTTTCCAAGTCAAAGGAGAAAAGAATGACATGTCAGACAGAAAGAGAGAGTATTGCCTAGCAAATAGCAGAGTATATGGTGAATTAGAGTGTGGGTCACTTTAAGTTTGAGGGCAAGTGCCTAAATGGTTCATTTAAAGGAAGCCTTGAAAAAGTGGGAACCCCGTCTCCTAGGCCGAGAGATGCCTCTAAATTCTGATATCTGGCCACAGGCTTGAGCCATTTATGTATGTTGTGGCGATGGTTACTCTGTCACGGGTGACTGAGTCCTGCTTCTGGTATGAAAAAATTAAACTTGCATTGAAAGTGGAAGACGAGGCAACATAAAATTATGAGAAATTACTCCCGGGCAGCTGAAAGGAAACACTGATATTTTAAACAGTTTCATGGGAAGATCTTGCTGATAGTTAAAATTTGGTCTAAGCCATGTGGTTATCTGATGGATGAGAGCTCCAGAGAAAGAAGCAACAAGTACAAAAAATCTGAGGTGAGAGACCTAGATCCATAAAAAGAACGCGTGGTGCTGGGTGAGGTGGAAGAGAAGAAAAAAAAGGGTATGATGTTCTGATGATAACAGAAAACGGGAATATATAAGCCTATGTCTGGCATGGGAAAACTTTTGATCTGACTGAGATGAGGCCATGAGGGCAGAATTTTGACCTGAGATAAAATACATATCAAAAGGAACATGCTGGTGGCTCTGTAGACAGGGAAGTCAGAAATTAGGTAGTGTTTTTACAGTATTTTTTCAATAATTCAGGTGGGAAAGGAGGGTGGCTTTCCCATACTGATTACAGCAGTAGAAAGTGGCAGGATTCTGGATTTGGAACAGAAGACACGAGGTGAGAAAAATTCCAAAATGGCACAAATGATTTGGACTTCTGAATCTAGAAAGAAAGAATTTCTATTTACTGAGATGGGAAAATCTCTGGGAAGAGAAGATTTGAAAGAGGTTTCAGACATATTAGGTTTGGATACCTTATCGAAATCTAATCGGAGACAGTAAGTAGATAGTAGACTATGACTCAAAAGTTTAGGAAAAACCTCCTGCCCAGGGAGACATATTTGGTATTAGTAGCATACACATGGTGTTTAGAGCAAATAAAGCATGATTTGTAAGAAATTCCATTTGTCTTCATCTCCACTATCTACCCATTTTAAAGAAAATTTCACAATATTGACATTGATAATATTAATTATCCAAAAGATGATTATAAATTTTAGTGTTTTAAATCTTTACTTTCATTAAAATCACTGTGTTATTTATAATTACACTTAAGCTGAAATTATAAAATCCAGACAGGTTAACTAACTGGCCTGTGGGTTTCAACAAATAGGAAACAATACTGAAACATGTAGTCAGATTGCCTACCTTGATCTTTCCAAAGCGACCTATAAAACATTTTACTTCATAGCCCCGGCAGGAGAAATAAGCATTTCCTCTATTTATCTATGATTGCATTATGACACTGCTATTACGATTGTCTTGCTTAAAACTGCTAGAGATTAAGCTTCTTAAATAAAATGTATGTATATCAAAACGTGTATATATATGAGTGCGTGTATATATGTACACATACATATAATCTGTGATCCAGAACAACAGTTTAAATATTTCCTGAGAAAGGAATTTTGATGTATCCAGCTATCATTGTGATTTTTTCTATTTATTTTTAGATATTACAGTTTTTACTTTACTTATTTTTAAGCTCAGTTGTTAGATGTATATGCATTTAGGATATTTATGTCCTTTTGAAAATCATTATATATATATATCCCCCTTTAAATATGAGAATATTCTGTGTTCTGATGTCACTTTGTCTGAAATTAAGATAGTTATTTTAGTTTTCTTTTGGTTACTGACATATATACATATGATATATGGCATATATATAATATATAGATATTAAACTCAAATTCATTTTCAAATTATACATTAGCTCATGGACTACAGACATTACTTCCTCTCATAGCAACATGATGAGTACTGGCTAGCCAAACTAAATCTAGCCTTACCACCAACTATCAACCTGACTGGAAAACTATTGGTAGTTACAGAATTCTTTTCATGATCTAATTTTACCATTCTAATAGGACTTAATGTACTAATTACAGCCTTATAGACCCTCTCTATATAAATAACATAATGAGGAAAATTTGCATATTACATTAATAATATAAGACCACCATTTACACAAGAAAATGCTCTTATATTATTCAGATTCTACTCCTATTATCACTTAAGCCCCAAATTATCATAGGACCCATATATTGTAAATATAGTTTAAATAAATAAAGATTAGATTGTGAATCTAATAATAGAACTTTAGAAACTTCTATTATTATGAGAAAGTATCTAAGAATTGCTAATTCATGTCTCCAAATTAGCAATATGCCTTTGCCAACTTTTATAGAACAGAAGAAAACCTTGGCCTTAGGAGCCAAAAAATTGGTGCAATTCCAAATATCAGTAATAAATTTTTTATTTTTGTCTATCTTAATGTCACTAGCCATTTTAATCTAACCAATTGCCGTAATTATTAACAATGTTTACAAAAATACTACTTAGCCACACTACATAAAGCCTTCTACATTATAAGCTTTCTTTCTGGTGCCCACAATTTCATCAGGTTCTAAGAGTGGCATTTAAATAGAGAGCTGTTATCTTTTATTGTAACTTGTTATCTTATTTAGGACTCGTTTCTTTTCTTTCCTATCTTCCATGTGGATGATGTCAAAACATATGCCCAGGTCCTTCTCCCAACTCGCCTTTAATCTAGCAGCTTTCAGATAAGAAAGAAG
Organism: Pan troglodytes; assembly: GCF_028858775.2. Classification (NCBI taxonomy): domain Eukaryota; kingdom Metazoa; phylum Chordata; class Mammalia; order Primates; family Hominidae; genus Pan; species Pan troglodytes. Next base: position 74,397,811 of record NC_072412.2, on the reverse strand, counting down.
GACATGGTTTTTGTAAGTAGGCCAGTTCTTCCTTGTGGGGAAAAACAGTATTTTTCCCTAAGTTATGGGAAGTATTGTTATTATTAATATTGCAATCAGAGGTTCTAGAAGGGGCATGGAACCAGTGAAAATATGACAAAGAGGCCATTTGTCCTGATTCATTTTGTTTCATTTAACCCACTTTGTTACTCTAGGAGATGCAGATTAACTACCCGTGCCCTAGTGATGGAATATTTTTTACTGCTTAGCTCAGCTAGGTCCGGGTTCTTGTCTCATGACCTAGAAGAAACAGGAAGGGAGACGTCGAAGAGTCAGTGGAGAAGCTCTCAGCAGAGAGAGGGGTCCTGAAAGCAGGTTCCCGGTTGCCCCCTTCACAGTTGAATTCAAGGGCTTTTACAAAATACAAGGCCGATGGGGCTGGTTTCCTTTTTTGCACAATGCGTGAATTCCTGGTGGCGCGATCTCATCCCCCAGTGCGCATGCGGGTCCTCAGTCCGCTGCGGGCATGTTTAGGCAAGCCCCCTGTGCAAGTTCCTTTATCTGCACAAAACATCTGGTGTAAGCGCTTGTGGGGTAGGTCCGAGGTTTTCCAGGGGGACCCTTCCCTTACTGTCTGCCTAAAGCAAGCTGGCTAACTCCTTTCACTAGCAAACAGAAACGTGTGGATTGCCTCAAATGTACTGTGACTGTACATATTTCTCAGGGAGAATGTTAACAAAAGCAGTACAGAAATTATCTGATGGCAATATAATTATAATGATTGCTAAAGTATAGTTAACATATAATATGTCCCATGCTCAGTGCTAAGAACTTTGCGTGAATTATGTGGTTTATTCTTAACAGCAAACCTAAGAAATGGGTATGATTAGACATATAGAAAGGAGGAAACTGAGCCTGGAGGAAATAAATGTGTTGCCCATGTTTACACAAATAAGAAGCTGTGGATCTGGGATTCAAATCTGTAAAGCTTGATAATGGAAAGCGTGTTTTTAACTCATGTATAAAATACCTGCATCTGTACAAATACCTACACTTATATTTGTGTCAATATCTTTCAACAGCTAGATACACAAATACGTGTATGTGTATTTATGTGACATAACATAAAGACAACTATTTGTTAATAATGTCCTTTGTACGATTTTGCAAGTTACCTTGTGAGGAAAATAAAATTCTAATATTTATTTTTTAAAAGAAAAGAATACAGTGAAATGAAGTTCCAGAATTAAAGAAGTGAAGTTTTCAGAATTTCACACTTACAGAAAACTATAACTTTGCTTTTGAAGGGAAATCAGTTTCAATCCCTTCATCTGAAATATGCTATTGTTGTGACTGCAACAGTTAAATGATTCATCTAGTTTGGAACCCTTAATTAGTGACAACTAATTGCTGGTTTTCTGAGCCATGTTTCAAACCGTTTTGATTATTAGTAGTAGGCCATTTTTATCTTGTTTTATCAAAAAGGTAACTACATTTTCTAATAAATTTTACTGGGAATATTGAATTACAGATGGACAAGCTGTAACTAAGCTACTAGTAGTTGAGCACACTGTTTAAACTGCATTGTAACCAAACACAAATAATATGAGGAGATGGTTTGATTCTAGACCAAATAGTCATGAAGAAAAATTTTTCTGCACTAAAGGACCAGTGCTAAAATATACAGGAGTGTTAAACTCTGAAGAAATAAATGATGAGATGTAAGTGACTGAGCTAAACCATGCCTTTATGTATGCATATCATTTCAGATAGCTTCCCAAGTAAAATAAGGTTTTTTTTCAGACATGTAAGTATTAAAGTAATAAAACCATTAATAGGAATGGGATATAAAACATGTGATTTTATATTTTTACATGAAATTAATTAACATGTTTTCTAGGTAGTACAAAAAAGTTTTAGAATAAAATATATGTCTAATTTTTGATGGTTGTTTTTTAAATGGGAACATCTGCTAACAATCCCTTACGATCACCCTTTTCAAACTGCTAAAGAAAAAAGTTAATTTGAAATTGAACTGCAAAGAAAATATCTAAATAACACAGTTGTAATATATTTAGGAACATCTTCTCAGTCAATAAGGTAATCTGTAAAGATATGAGCTACATAGACAAATGGAATTAATTCTTTCATGGCATTAGGGAACCAAGAATTAATTAATGTTTGACTTAATAATTGACTTTGAGATTATTAAAAGGTCCACAATATGTTTGATTTTAGGAAACATATTTGTTGTCTAAGAATAAACTTCAACCATCTTAAAAAATAATGTGGCCTAAAAATGTGAAAATTAAGTCAGACAGAAAAACAATACATTTCACACTTCCTTAAGATTTTATAGCAAGAGAAGACACACATGCAGCCAACAATCATATGAAAAAAAAAGCTCAACATCACTGATCATTAGGGAAATGCAAATCAAAACCACAATGATAGACCACCTCACACCAGTCAGAATAGCTAGTATTATTTAAAAGTCCAAAAATAATAGATGCCGGCGAAGTTGTGGAGAAACAAGATGCTAATACATTGTTAATGGGAGTGTAAATTAGTCCCAACTATTGTGGAAGACAGTGTAGCAATTCCTCAAAGAGCTAAAAGCAGAACTACCATTCAATCCAGCAATCCCATTACTGGGTATATATCCAAAGGAATAGAAATCATTCTATTATGAAGACACATGCATGCATATGTTTATTGCAGTGCTATTCACAATAGCAAAGACATAGAATCAACCTAAATGTCCATCAGTGACAGACTGGATGAAGAAAATGCAGTACATCTACACCATGGAATACTATGCAGCCATAAAAAAGAACAAGATCATGTCCTTCACAGCAACATGAATGGAACTGGAGGCAATTGTCATTAGCAAACTAACACAGGAACAGAAAACCAAATATCACATATTCTCACTTGTAAGTGGGAGCTAAATGATGAGAAAACATGGACACATAGAGAGGAAAAACACACACTGGGGCCTACCAGAGGATGGAGGGTGAGAGGAGGAAGAGTATCAGGAAAATAACTAATGGACACTAGGCTTAACACTTGGGTGATGAAATAACCTGTACAATAAATCCCCATTACACAAGTTTACCTATGCAACAAACCTGCACATGTACCCCTGAACTTAAAATAAAAGTTTTTAAAAAAAGATTTTATAGCAAGAAATGAAAGTGCAAACAAGATGGGATGAGTCCATCCATGGTAATCTAACCTGGTTGGATAAACTTAATTTTGTTTCTATTTCTTCATATAACTCGGCAAATAATGGGAGGGCTATGCTGTTCAATGTCTTCCTTCCAAGATATATGGAGGTGGAGGTTGAAGGATGTCTATAAAAGCAGAGGGATGTGCAGACACATCCTACTTTATCTGTGTGTTATTTCAAGTTATGTATTAGCTCTTGGTTCAGGTTAACATCAGAAGGATGTGTGCAAGTAAAGAAAAAAATGGTTAATAATGATAAACAATATAGCCAACATTTGCTCTAAAAAGTAGTAATGTTTATGCAAATGATATATGAGAAGTAAAAAGTAATAAAATAATACTATAATTTCTTTGCACATTTCCTTTCACCATAAATATTTTTTTGGGCTCAAGAACACAACTAGACTACTTTCCTCACTGTCTGTCACAGCTACTTCCTTAACTTATGTCTTACTGAATTTGTTTTTGTATTGATTATAAATTATCTTAATATTCTTATTTCCAAAATCCTGTGTGGAATTCAATAGAAACCCCAAGAGAATTGTGTCTCTGATTTTTGTTAAATCCCCTTGGTCCTCAATAATTTTTTTGCTTAATCTTGTGAAAACTTAGAGTTGTATAACTGAAAACGATTTTATTTTTAGTGCATTTATATTTTATTTATTTTCAGCTCTGTTGAGGTATAATTGACAAAAATTGTGTGTATCTAAGGTGTACAACTCGATTATTCAATATACATATATATAGCAAAATAAATACCACTGTCAAGTTAATACATCTATTACCTCACATGGTAAATTAGTGTAACTCTTTTAGCAAATTTCAAGTACATAATACAATACTATTAACTATAGTTACCTTGCTGTTTATTAGATCCCCACAAATTATTCATCTCATAACTAAAAATTTAACTTTAACCACCCTCTCCTCATGTCTCTAACCCATGGCAAGAACCATTGTATACTCTATTTCTGTAAGTTCAATTATTTTAGATTCCACATATAATGAGACCACACAGTATTTTTCTCTGCGTATCTCACTTATTTCACTTAGTATGATACCCTTTGAGTTCTTCAAAGTTGTGTAAATGGCAAGACTTCCCTCTTTTTTATGACTGAATAATATTCCATTGTATGTGTATACCACATTTTCATTATCTATTCCTCTGTCGATGCACCCATAGATTGTTTTCATATCTTGGCTCTTGTGAGTAATTCTGCAGTGAAGTCAGTGTTACAGCTATGTCTTTGAGATAGGGATTTTATTTATTTAGACATATATCCAGTAACGGAATTGTTGGATCATATGGTAGATCTATATTTTTGAGAAATGTCCTCCATACTGTTTTTCATAATAGATGATCAATCAATATTCCTGCCAACAGTGTACAAAGATTTCCTTTTTTTTTTTCTACACTCTGGCCAAGACTTGCTATCTTTTTGATAAATAATATCATTTCTTACTGTGTGAGGTATTATCTCACAGTGGTTTTGATTTGCATTTAATTGATGATTAGTGAATATGAAAACTTTTAATGTACCTACTGGCTAATTGTATGTCTACTTTGGAAAAGTGTCTACTCAGATATTTTGCCCATTTAAAAATTGGGTTATTTATTTTCTAGCTATTGAATTATCTGAGTTTGTAAAATACATTTTGCAAATAACCCTTTATCGGCTGTATGGTTTGCCAGTATTTTCTTGTATCCTCTAGATTACCTTTTCATCTTGTTCATTGTTTCATCTGCTGTGTGGATGCTTTTTAGTTTCATCTAGTCCCACTTGTTTATATTTAAATCTTTAATCCATTGTGAGTTAATTTTTGTATGTGATGCAAGATAAGAATCCATTTTTATTCTCTTGCATGCGGTATGCATTTCCCTTAATGCAATTTACTGAAGAGTCTATCTTTTTCCAGTTATTCATACTTGGTGCCATTTTCAAAAGTTAGTTGACCATATATGCATGGGTTTTTTTCTGGGCTCTGTATTTTGTTTCCTTGGTCTATGGTCTGTTTTATGCTGATAACATATTGTTTTGATTACTATAGTTTTGGAATATAGTTTGAAATCAGGAAGTTTGATATCTCCAGTTTTGTTCTTAAACAAGATTGCTTTGGTTATTTAGGGTCTATTTTTGTTCCACACAAATTTTAAGATTTTTTTTTATTTCTGTAAACGATGCCACGGGAATTTTGTTGGAATTGCATTGAATCTGTAGATTGCTTTGGGTAGTATAAGCATTTTAACAAGTATAATTGTTTTAATTCATGAACATGTGATATCTTTTCATTCATTTGTGTCTTATTTTTTTCATCAATGCTTCACAGTTTTCAGTGTGCCAATCATTAATTTCCTTGGTTAAATTTATTCCTCACTATCTTTTGTTTCTGGTGCAATTGTAAATGAGATATTTATAACATTTTGTTTTCAATAGTCGGTCCTAAATGCAACTGTTTTCTTAAAGATTGATTTTGCATCTTGCAACTTTAATGAATATTTTATTAGTGTTTACAGTTGTTTTTTGGTGCAGTCTTTCAATTTTACTATACATGAGATTATGTTGTATGCAAACAGGGAAATTTCATTTTTTCTTTCCAATTTGGATACCTTTTATTTCTTTCTCTTGTTTGATTACTCTTGCTACTACTTCCAGTACTATGTTGAATAGAAATCATGAGAGTGTGCATGTTTTTCTTGTTCATTATCTTAGAGGGAAAGCTTTCAGCTTGAGCAAGCGGTAAGCTGCGAGATTGACATGTATGGCCTTTATTGTGTTGAGGTACATTCCTTCAATACTTAATTTTTTCACAGTTTCATCATGAGAAGATATTAGATGATTTTTCTGCGTCTGTTGAGATTATTGTATGACATTTTTATTCTTTATACTGTTAACATAGCGGATCACATTTATTGATCCACATATGCTGAACCATTATTTCACTTCAAGAACAAATCCTGGTGTATGATACTTTAAACATGTTGTTGAATTCAGTTTGCTCATATTTTGTTGAAGATTTTTGCATCTATGCTCATCAAAGATATTCATGTGTATTTTATTTTCTTGTAGTGTTCTTTCCTGGTTTTAGCATAAGGATAATACTGACCTCATTAAATTAGTTTGGAAGTGTTTCTTTTTACAATTTTTAAAGAAAAGTCCTAGAAGGATTAGCATGAATTCTTCTCTAAATGCTTGGTACAATCAATCTCCAAAGCCAACTGGTTCTAGATTTTTCTTTGGAGATATTTTGATTACTACTTGGATATTCTTATTACTGGACTGCTTATATTTTCAACTTCTTCAAGATTCAGTTTTGGTAGGTTGTTTGTTTCTAGGAATTTATTCATTTCCGTTAAGTTATTCAATTTGATGGTGTGTAATTGTTCACACTAGTCTTGAGATTCTTTGCATTTCTGTGGTATCACTTGTAATAGCTCATCTTTCAGATTTAATTTTATTCATCTGAGTGCTCTCTTGTTTTCTTGGTTACTCTAACTAAATTTTTTTTAGTTTTGTTTATTTTTAAAAATAACTTACTTTTTTATCTTTTCTATTGTCTTGGTAGTGCCTATTCTATATTACTGCTCTGATTATTAGTATTATTATTATTTTCTTCTTACTAACTTTGGACTTAGTTTGTTCTAACTGGCTAATTTTAAATATATCTGTCTTTAAGTTGACTGATTATTTCTTCTGTTTTATTAATTTTGCAGTTAAGCTATTTAAGTTTTCATCTATTGTATTCTTCAAGTCCAAGATAACTGTTTGTTTCTTTTTCATGGTTTTAATTTTCTTAGTAACTATTCATTTTGTTTGTAAACTATTCATTTTCATTGAGCTTCTTTAAGATTTATTTTGAATTCTTATTCAGACAATCCATAGATCTCCATTTTTTGGAGGGGTGGTTACTGTGGCTTTATTGGTGACCATTTATGGTGTTGTGTTGGCCTGATTGTGAATGATACATGGAGGCTTTTGTTGAGATATGTGCGTCTGTGCATTGGAAGGAGCTAACACCTCTTTCAGTCTTTAAATAGTAATTTCAGCAGGTAAAGTTCTTCTCTTGTTGAGTCCAAAGACTTATGGACTTTTCTCCAGGATTACAGTCAATCAGGGTTGGAGATTGATTACATGGCTGCTGTTGGGTGCACAGTGAGATCCACACATGGGGTAGCCTGTTATCATGGGCTTAGGCCAGCATGAATTCTTTTTGTCCCTGAGCACATAAAATTGACTCTAGAACCCTGGTCACTAGGGTTGACAACAGGGCAATGTTCTGTTTCAGAGTCTCCAGTTAGGTTTGCATACTGCATGCTTGTTACCAGGTGCATGAATGGGTTAGGCTTCTGCCACAGCCATGGAGCGGCTCCTATTGGGTCACTAGATGGGTCTCTGAGAAGGCTGACTGACCCTAGACTGCAAATGAGAAGGGCTGGATCTAAGTCACAGGGCTGCTTCAGGTTCCATAGCCAAGACAGCAGTCTGCATGCCTGCCTCTGTGGCATGGACAGGCATGCCTAGTACTGGTTCCTGAGCAGAAAAGACTGATCCTGGACCATAGCTATGAAGGGCTAGTTGTGGGTTATAGGGCTGCTTCAAGCTCCATAGTTGGACCCAGGTTAGCATGCCAGCCTCTGGGGGAATGATTTTAATTTTCAAGATCACAAATGGAAATGTTTAGCATAAAAACTGTAACTAATTAGAATTTCAAATGCTTAAATATACAAAGATTGTTTTCAAATGTAAATATTTTTGTATTTATGCCACTTACATTTTTAGCCAGTCAATTTTATTGTGATTTAATATTTTTTTAAATTTATAGGGTTTGGTTGTATTATTATTGACTACAAATAATATTAGAAGGCAGACTTTTGCCTTTCTAATATATAGGCAGATTTTGTGAGCTATTACATACAATATTTTTTATTTGTTGGTAATAGAAAATGATGTATAATAACCAATTGTTGCCTGGGCTGAAATTCTGAAATTTTTGCTTTATATGCTATAAGAAAAAATCATCGATTGTACTGTGCTTTGGCATATTTTTTATCTTTTGTTAAATTGGCCTAAAATATTGGCCTGAAATATTCTGTGAGTTCACTTTTTAAACTTTATTTAAAAATTTTTGTGTATACCAATAGTTGTTAAGTATTTGTCAAAGTTATTCCATCCCATAAACTTCCTTTAAGTTTTGAATTTGTTTCTTGTAAACAGATATAAATAATGCTGTTATCTAATGCAAGATTACAACCTCTTCATTTAACCTAACATATTCATCTCTTATCCATTTTTCTGGATTAGTGATATATTTGGATTTGTTGCTACATCTAATTTTGTGCTTTTTACTCATCATATTTTGTTTTTAGTGTTGCTGTGTCTACTTTTTTACATGCAATTCAATACACAATGTAAATATCCCAAATTTCAATACAATTTAATTGATACCCATAGGACTGGGGGTTCTGGGAATGTAGTGGCTTATAAAAGGTTTATTCAACATATTCAAATATCTATACATAAAAGGAAATGTTTACTACAACCCATATCCAGCTGTTTATGAAAGAAGGCTCTTGTGTTTCTTCAAGAGAACTTGTGCATCTTTTTAAACATTCTTCATATATGTGAAAACATTTGGGAAACTCAGGAACAATTTGGAAATAGGCTGACACTCAGATGTATGGGAAATAAAAATAGGAAGTATAAACTTGGACATGCCTGAGTAAAAGTCTGTTTGAAACACAAAAGACTAAGAATAAACAGAACACATTGTCCAAATAATTCTCAATTCAGATATTATTAAAGCAAAAAAAGATGAGGAAGAAGTCTTCTAATGGGTTCCAATTTATTTACAAAATCCAATTAATTGACAATGGATGACTTTTTATTACCTGAGTTCTGAAATAATTTGTACACCAAATCCCTGCAACATTCTATTTACATATATAACAAACCTACACATGTGTCCCTGAAACTAAAATAAAAGTTTTATAAAAAACACACTTTTAAGAAATGGAGAAAAATCTTAAGATTAAATTTACTTTCAAACACCGCATGTTCTCACTCATAGGTGGGAATTGAACAATGAGAACACATGGACACAGGAAGGGGAACATCACACATCGGGGCCTGTTGTGGGGTGGGGGAAGCGGGGAGGGATAGCATTAGGAGATATACCTAATGTTAAATGACAAGTTAATGGGTGCAGCACACCAACATGGCACATGTATACATATGTAACAAACCTGCATGTTGTGCACATGTACCCTAAAACTTAAAGTATTAAAAAAAGTACTTTCATATCTAAAAATTAAAGAAATTGACAGAAGATATATATACATATATATATGTGAATATGTTATATACATTTCTCAGGGAAGCAATCACATATGTGGCAGCATATAATATATAAATGACTTATTTTATTATAGTATAGAAATGATTTATTTTATTATATTATTAGCATAAAATTTACCACTAGAACAATTACAACAATAAAATTACCAAAAGAAATACCAAAGAAAAGAGATATCTCTATTTTCAGGGATTTTTTGGAATCCACTTAAACTGTTAGCATCTAGAAGTGAACTGCTGCACTAATCTAGAAAGTCTTTGATCTATAATTGGTGTAAAAGGCAGTGAGAAACTGAACCCTTCTAAAGGGGATACTCTAAAATGTATATCTGATGTCCATTTTTCCTAAAGAGGAACTGTTCAAGGAGGTGGCTTGACATTGCTTCATTTGAAGTGGCTAATAATTTGGCTAAATGACTGGAGATTTAGAGAAAACAAGACTAGAGGATTGCATTGTGCATCTTGGTAAATGAACTGCGTAAGTAATTAGTGTCCCATCTGAATGTTCACTCAACAATGATGAGGCCATCGACAATCAGGTGAGAAAGATGACTTATTTTGTGGAAGTCAGTCAGCCTCTTTCTCTGTATCCTAGCCTATGCTCAGTAAACTCAAAAACAAAGTCATTATGTTGTTAGGAGTGGAAGTATTTGTATAGATTCAACTGAATACATTTTTCTTCTCAAAGGCTGAAGTGATCCCAATATCCAAAAGCAGAGATCAATGCCGAAAGTCCAAAATGGTGTCATTTCTTAGAGGAGCAGTCATATAGGTGGCAGGGACTTATTGTAGATGGCTTTCATCATAGATGATTTTGTTTCACTGAAAAAGACATATACATTGGACACAGATGTGTGTCCTTTGCGAAAGTGCTCTGACAACCCTTCCTTCTGCTGACTTATGAAAGCTTTATTTATATGGAGACCATAGGGAGAGGCATGGAACAAATTCTCCTTCACAGCTCTCAGAAGGAAACAAGCATGCTGAGCCTCCATCTTGAAATTTTAGCCTCCAGAACTATGAAACAATGAATTTCTGTTGTTTAAGCAACCCAGTTTGTTATACTTTGTTACAGGAGCCCCAGGAAACTAGTACAATAAGCAAAGATTTGAGACGGTACTAATCTTCTTTTACGTTTAATTATGAGTGGAAGGGTATTTAGAAATGCTGAGTGGCATGTTATTGCCTGTTGGTACTCATGACAATTTCCTCCTTTATAAGCATTTTACTATATTACAGGGGCTGGAAAGCTGTTTTACCTGAAAGTTTCCAGTTTAAATTCTGCCGTTAAAAGACACTTGTGTAAAGAATTGGAAAGTGAAATAGAAGCCAGGTTTGCCCCTGCAGCCGTAGTGAGTAAGCACATTGGCTTTGACAGATGACAGATGTGAGGTTTTGCTGGTAGCTTATGGGCATCTTCTTCAAATCCCCCAGCTGGAGACTGCAGGCAGCTCATCTTATTCAGTGGCTCCTGGTGATATCTGCACTTCCTGATTACTTGAACAGTGGTTATGGATTCCTTGACCTTCTTACCCCAACGTTTCTGACATTATTTTAAGACTGTAATTCCCTATATTACATCCCTGGCAGTTTGAAATACCTAAAGCCTTATCAGTTTTCCTAAACCAAATACACATCCCCTCAAACTTTATAAAATAAATTAGAATTTAGAAATAGGAATCCTCACATAATCCAAAAATAATGAAAAACTTTACAGAATATTACTATAAAAGCAAAATTGTATGACCTTTAGGATGAAACACCTATTTTATTCTCCAAAGACAAATAACTAATTGATGCTTTGCTTATTTTAGCTTCTCATTGTACTGTACAATTTTGTCAAATGACACATATCATAAAGCATTAAAGTGAGTGTCTTGTCAACTATGGCTTGATAGTTCACAGAGCCCCATGAATTAAGCCCAGTGGCAGGTTTTTATGTCTCCAAAGTGTTGCTGACTTATAAATGAGAAAATTTCAAAGCAGTACCCTAGTTGGCTAGAAAATATTTTACATGTTAGATTATTTCATGTGAAACAAACTGAGACTGCTGTCAAACTGATTTTATCTTCTAGAAAATTATGCTACATTTTCTATCACAATACAGACATCTATTATAGAAGCAAAGTGAATCTAGTGCATAGTTGTCATAAGATAATAACTACTCATGGGAATTATAGATACTTGGTTAAGTTTAGTATCTCTTACTGCCTTAGGGATGGGGTTATATTATGACAAACATAGCCCGCATCATTTCTTTTTAAAATATAATATTAGTATAGTATTTTAATACTATTTTATTTTAGATTTAAATTTCCACATTGGAGAATTCTAGCTATTCAAATATTTTAGAATGGTTCCTAAGCCGTTTATTCCTGCTATTACTACTATGCCTTTCATAAACTGAGCATTACATGGGGCATTTTTGTTAGCCTATACTCTCACCCAGGTGGCTATGTTTTCCTTGAACTTCAGGATGTTAAGGTTGAAATTTATTTGGAGAATTACGTTCAGGATAAATCCTTCGGCAGTGCATATATTCAGGATTAGAAATAGCGGCTAATAAAAACTCATTTCCAAATAATTCCAAATTGATGATGCTAGGACATACCTGAGTGAGCCTGGGTGCTGTGTTGTTCAGACCCCCATTAAGTCTATATTCTCTCACAAACAAGTACTAAATTATCTTCAGGGCTTTGTATAATGTAGAATATGTAGAATACATCCGTGAGTCTGCATATTTATAATTAAGGCTGTTTTGTTTAATCCCTGACACAGAGACTCCCATATCAAACTAGCATGCTTAGTGATGCTGTAAAAATATACTAATTAGGTAGGTTCTAAGTTAGGGAACCTTTAAGATCAAGTAAACACAGTACATCCCTTCTCTCCCACTGAATGCAGATAAAAATCCTAAACACAGCACGTGGGGGAGCTATGTAAGGACTGTAAAGCAGAGTGGCAGGCTGGTTGAAAAGATCAGAATTTGAAATATCATCATGGGCCGGGCATGGTGGCTCATGACTGTAATCCCAGCACTTTGGAAGGCCGAGGCAGGTGGATCACCTGAGATCAGGAGTCCGAGACCAGTCTGACCAACATGGAGAAATGCCATCTCTACTAAAAATACAAAATTAGCCAGACGTGGTGGCGCATGCCTGTAATCCCAGCTACTCAGGAGGCTGAGGCAGGAGAATCGCTTGAACCCGGGAGGCAGAGGTTGTGATGAGGTGAGATCGCACCATTGCACTCCAGCCTGGGCAACAAGAGCAAAACTCCGTCTCAAAAAAAAAGAAATATCACTGACACTAAGTAGCAGTGAGTTTCCTCCCCAGCCAACCACCCTCACCAGTATTCCTCAACATGATCTCAAGGCAATCTAAAATCTTGGAAATGGACATCACAACAGTTAGAGAGAGTGCCAGAAGTAACCTCTGGTTCAGGCTCATGGTTGGAGAAAAGGATTCTTCTGGCAATGGTGAAAGTGGCAATAAGAATGTGTAGAACGGAAAACTGTGATTTAGAGGGAAAATCCTCCTCAGCTGAAAAAGCTGTACTGCCTGAAATTAGTACAAAGCCTATTGAAGTTTTTCTCTTTGTGTCTTCCTGCTGTTTGTTCCAGGATGAAGGTGTGATAAAGAAAATTGTGTGCTAGTTGAGGAGGGGCTGAATAAGGCCGCACATTTTTAGCTGAAGGACCTAAAAAAGGTTTTAAATAGTATCAGGAAGATGACGGAGAGAGAGGACCTAGGGAAAATAAACTCTTGGATTCACTCCCAACGGAGCATGTGTAAATCTACTTCTAAAAAAGCACAAAAGTACTTTAAATACTAAACTAAGAGACAAACCAGTGCTCAGTCCCCAAAGTAGCTACTGACTGATGCACATGTGGAATAGGTCAGAATAGCACTTCAAAGTATTTGAAACTTAAACATCGAAACCAAACATCAGAAAACCCTGGAAAGAAAGTGCCAGCTAAATTCAACCATGTAGACTGCCTGATAAAACAAAAATGTCAACATTTTCCATAGAAACTAAACAAGAATCAGAACCTCATATCACAATATTCTAAGTGCACATGGTAAAACCAAAAATGCATACCAAAACAAGAACCAAGAAAATCTTTACATACATCACAAAACAAAATCAGCAGACATGAATGACAAGGTAACGCTGATGTTGGAATTTTATAAATAGCTTAAACATAGCTATTTATAAAAATGTCCAAATATTACTGGAGAAGACTCTTGAAGTAAATACCGAAGAAAATAATCTCAGCAGAAAGATATACATATATAAAATAGAACTGAAAATATAATAAGTATAAAAATATCTAACAGGTTGCATAACACAGAATTGAGATAATTAGGTAATAGTTGCTTAAAAGTATTTAAAAGAAAAAATTTCAACAAGTAGAGAGACAAAAGATTGAAAAATAATTAGAGCATTAGAGACATGTGGGGCAATAACAAAATATCTAACTTTAGTTTCACTGAACTCCAAGAAGGAAAGGAGAAAGAAATGTGTTGCAAAAAAAAAGGTTAAGCAATTAAGGGCTAAAAACACCCTATATTTGGTGAGAGACACAAACTTATTCATAAATGACATTCAGGAAAGATGAAAATAAGCTAATTACTTGGAATGATATAACCCACTTCTAAATTATTAACAGTTCAAAAAGGAACATTTCTAAGGCAAATTAGAAAATATTTTGAATTGGATGAAAATAAAAACCCAACATATCAAACTGTAGAATTCTGCTAAACTATGATTTTGAGGAAAATATATACCATTAAGTGATTATAAAAGATAAAAGGTCTCCTAAGAGTGATGTTATATTCAACCTAAAGAAATACCAAAAGAAGAAAAGAGGAAGACAAACAAGACATGGAAATTGATGAAATTGAAAACAGAAAGCAATAGAGAAAAATGAATGAAACTAAATGGTTATTTTATGAATAAATTTGATAAACTTCTAGAAAGACTGACTGAAAAAGAAATATACACATAACCAATATCAAGAATGATAGTGAGGATGTCACTACAGGCATCACAAGAGTTAAAAGTATTTTAAGGAATTGGGAGTGGCAGCACATGCCTGTAACCCCAACTATTTGGGGGATTGAGGCAGGAGGAGAATTGTTTGAGTCCAGGAGTTCTGGCCTGTAATGCTCTATGCTGATCCAATGTCTGTTCTAAATTTGACATTAATATACCACCAGGTTGCCTAAGAAGGAGTGAAGGCTCAGATTGAAAGCAGAGCAAGTCAAAACTCTCATAATGATCAGGAGTGGGACTGTTCCTGTGAAGAGCCACTGCACTTCAGCCTGGGCAGCATAGTGAGACCCCATCTTAAAAACATAGAATAGAAGGAATGTTACAGACAGCTCTATGCAAATGTATTTGACGACTTAGATTAAATGAACCAATTCCTCACATCAATACTATTCAATGTTATACTGATATACTGAAACTTCAAGTGTATAAAATGACAAGAAAAATAAGTAAAACACATAATAATTGGAAAGGAAGAAAAAAACTGTCTCTATTTATAGAAAATATTAGCTACAAAGAAAACACTAGAAATATACAAAGAAACTCCCAGAACTAATAAGTTCATAAAAATTATAGAAAACCAGTTCAACAATTTAACGTACACATATTAATAATATTCCTGTATACTAACAGTGACCAATGAGAATCCAGCCTAAAAATACCATTTGAGCCAGCCAACTTAAATAGTTAGAAAGTTTTATTTTTAAAAATACTTAAGTACATTTTTAAAATAATAAAAGAAATAAATAAAAGATATAAATTTGTAGAGAGTCTGAGCTTATTGATTGATTCAAATATTCAACATAGTAAAGAGGTCAATCCTCTCAAATTGGTCTACAGACTTAAACACAATATCAACCAAAATCCAAGCAGGATTACATTGTAAGTACAGGCAAGCTGATTCTGACTTATTTAATAGAAAAGCAGAGATACTAAAATAGCAAAGTAGTTTTAAAATAAAAGAATTTATAACTATTTGAAGTTATAATGGAATATAATGCTACACTAAACAAGATAGCATAGTATTGATGAAGGGAGAGACATATAGATCAACAGAACAAAACAAAGATTTCTGAGACTGCCACTCAAAGATGACTATTGATTTATGACCAAGGTTTGAAAACAAAAGACTACTGAGGTGGTCACCTTTAATAACAGCATGATGTTGGAACAAGTGGACATCTATGTGTATGCATTTGAAACTTAATAGCACTCTCATACTTTTTACAAAAATCAACCACAAAAATAATAGATATAAAGATAAAACATAAAATTATAAAAATGTTAGAAGAAATCATAGGAGACTTTTTTATGATCAGAGGTTAGGCAAAGAATTCATAAACATGACATCAATAGACAAATCATAAATCACAAATATATAAATTAAAATTGACCAAAAATTTAAACCTTTGTATGTGAAGAATCTATTAAAAGAATGAAGAGATAAGCTTTAGAGTGGATAAAATTATTTTCCTGTTACATATCTGAAAAGGAACTTGCACCCACCAAAAATTAAGATGACTCAAAAATAAATGGTGAAGAACTAACTAGCAATCCAATGGGAAAATGCTGGGAAGAGTCGAGGCAAAGCACGTGAACAGACCTTAATCAAAGAAGGTGTGTGTATATGTGGAAGGCAAAGAAATGCATTTCTCCACTAGGGAAGTAAAATCACAGTGCGATTCTGCAACACAGTTATTAGAAGGGCTTAAAAATAAGAACTGTGATAGTATCAAGTGCTAGTGAGGATGCAAAGGAAATGGAACTTACACACAGAGCTTACTGGGTGGCAACATTTACAGCAACTCAGGAAAATGGTTTGCAAATTTTTAATAAAGTTATACATACACATATCATGTGACTCAGCAATTCTACTTAGCTGTGTTTTCACCACACACACACACACACACACACATTTAATTTCTGTTCAACCACCAGTACTTATTTTAAGCTATGGCACTTGATTAATGCCTTGTAAGAAGCCTTTTAACAGGTTTTTGTTTGGGTTGGGTTTGGGATTTTTTTTTTCTTTATCTGCTAATCTCTTTAAATCTACTTACTAACCAATAGGCTAATGAATGACTTCATGTTTTTACTTGAACCTCAGTACCCAATTGCTTAAAGTCTTTTAATAAATTTATAGTGGATTTGTAAGAAAATGCAAAAACAACTAAGGAAGCTGTGAGCCTTTATGTGATCTGCCTCCTGCCCACTTCTCAGGTCTCATTTTGCACAACTCTCTTGGTAACTACTTACTAAGCTCTCTCTTTAATTACTTTCTTTCATTTTCCTGATTAAGGGAAGCTATTATTCTCTTTTTGTTAACACGAAGTGTCCCCACGATGTTGATCTCTGCCCGTTATACTCCTCCACACCTACTCCATGACTCTAATGACTATTTATCACACAGATTGCTGCCTAGATAATATCTTCAGGAAAAAGCCTTGACTCCATCTTCCAGAGAAGTGACTAATTATGTTCTTTATGTTACCAGTCTCTTCTTTAAAGCACTATGTCATTACATAATTACATGCAATGTTGCTCATTTTTAAATATCTGAATTATTAGTGGCTAGTGAGTTCCAATAAGGCAAGAACTACTGTCTGTTTTACTCATAGGTAGTCACAGTGCCTAAAACTACCTGCATATAATAAGCTCTAATATTAATAACAATTCATATGTGCATTTTAAATCATCTGGTACTTTTTTTTCAGATTATTAATAGCGTATTTCTCTGAGAGTGGCAAAATTGGACGGGGTATAGTTTGGCATTTACCTAATGTAATTTTGTTGACAAGCTGATTTTATAAACAAATTAAAGCATACATTTAAATGTGTTAATACTCTTGCCAATAGTAGAGTTGCTGAGTGGTCATACCAATTTGCAACGAGTAAAATGTTTTGTGCCTGCAGTTTATTTAAATAATCTAACTTCTTTATAATCTAAAAATATTCTTAGAAGGTAGTCACTTTGAAATAAATAAATGTTAAGTGTTAATCAAGTGTTCAATTTTATGTATTCTTGCTTTATTTGTATATAGCATGTCATGATGACATATGGAGTCTAAGGGTTTTTTTAAATTTTAAATTGGAGAATTTAATCAATAGTTAAGAACAGTCTATATTAGTGAGGATTATACATTTTAAATAACACAAAACCTAACTCAAATGACATTAAATAAGTAGGATTTAATGGCACATGTTGCTAAAACACTTAGAATTAAGATATTTGAAAAGCTTAAAAACTTTCCAGGCTTCTGAAATGTTCTGAATGATTCAATGCTTTCATTTCCCAGGGTGTTACTGTTTTCTATCTACACTTTGTAAATATGGCAGCTTTATTCAGTAGCGAGCACATACTTATTACAAGGTATAACCAAGACAGAGGCATTACTTCTTTGCTCATCCATGAAAACAGGGGGCGGGGTATGAAGGACAATGATTTTATCCAATCAGTAATTTTAAAAAATAACGAATACCAGAAATCCTGGTATTTGCTGAAATGGCATCAAATAGATACAGGCATTCTTATCTAATCTAGTTGCTCTGTTCAGGAACAAACCATGGATTGCCTGGGTGACAAGGATTGTGGATTAATAGTTATTTTCGTAGGCTAATGAGGGCCCCCCTTAGATCTGAAGTGGGATGAATTTAATTCAAACTATGTAAGTGCTATACAATGTGAAGGTTATCCCAAAGAAAGAAAAATTGAAGTCTATAGGAAGAATGCAAGAAATATATAAATGTTTGAAAAGTCAGATCTGCCTACTTATAACAAATCACATGCAATTATTTGAAAATTTTATCAATTATCTAATAAAATACTACATGCAAAATTCTTATTTGTTTATATTTAATGAGAACCTTTTTTAAGATGCAACCATTTATTGTCAGTGAAAAGAGCTTTCATTAAGAGAGAAGCTATATTATTCAAACATAGTTGGTTTCCAAAGTCCATCAGTTTTGACCCAAAAGCACAGACACCAAGACTGCTTATTACTACAAAATTCAATTTTGTAGTAATTTTGTCCTAAAATGGTATCAATATAAAAATTATATATTTAACATTTTAACAACAATTATGTATAAAAGTAAGAGAAATTAGAAATATATTACATAAAATGGCAATAATACTAATTATTCATCTCTACAAATATGCTAGAGAATTTCCATTGTGCCATATTACAATAGTCTATTATTTATATGTATAACTGCATCACATAAAATGAATCATATAACAGATATTCTTGCTTCAATTAATTTTATATATTGCATACATAAAAATTATAAAAGCCAAAATCGTCATAAAATACAAAGTAAAATTTGAATTACTCTATTTTGCTAGACTAAGCTTTTTATAAGAGGAGAACTCCTTACTTAAAAAGTCCTGTCTACAAAATCTCATTAACTCTGGAGAGAAGGTTTTATTGTACTCTGTTATATAGAAGAAATACTATCCTCAGCAATGACTTGCATGATGCACATTAACAAAGATATTTCCAAAATTCTCCCCTTTTAAAACAATCAGAGATCTATTCAATGTACATTAAACTAGACCTTTTGTGGAACTAATCATTCAACACTTTGTTTGGGTGGCTATCCTTTCATGCTAAAAATTGCAAGTGCAATGTATCAACTGTTTGCCCTAAAAGTTTGTCGATTTTTGTCCTAACATACAATTTGATTTTGTTGCTATAGCAATTGCTACAGGGAAAAAAATTAATCTGCCTTATAGTTTAGGCTCCTAGAGTGCACCCCCTTGTGTGAGTGCAATAATTAAGTCTTGCTTATTGTGTTTTCTTTAAAACCTTTGATGTACCTGATGATATCATCACTGCTTGATTGATTTTTCAGGTAAGGGAAACAACCAAAATTAATTGCCCTAATCCTCACTCAAGGACAACACATATGTTTTGAGCTGAAGCAAACTGTTTCTTTTTGGTTTTTAAACAGCTAGACATTTCGAATTTCATTTGCATTTCCTTTTTTGTGTTACAAGAAAACACATTCTGAGGGAGGGGAAAATCATTGTAATCCACAGGTTGAGATTTTGGATGTGGAGCATGAAAGGGACAGAACAAAAGGATTTGCTCTTAAATTAATGCACCTCCCCTCCTAATACAAAATAACAGCAGTAAAGAAAAAGCTTTCAAATAAACAAGCTATGTTTAAAGGCAGATGCAGTTTAAATTGGATCAAATATATTATATTCTAGCAACAGATAATTTTTAAAAAATAACTAATTTTTTTCCTCAGATCTTAAGGCAAAACAATTACTACCTATATTAAAAATGTACAAGTATTATATAGGACTATTCCAACATAGCAAAAAGAGAAAAATAATTTTAAAATTGTGTTCATGTTTTTACAACTTTTTAACTATTACCATTTAACATGGATGATATAAAATTTATTCACATATTACTTCAGGAACATGAGGTTTTATTGACTAATCAAGAAAAATAACTTCTGCTTTTAGGAAAATAGTCAATTCTATGTAGCCAGTCCCAAAGCATGCTAACATTTACTGTAATTATCTAAAACCAACATAAAAGTTTCTTTCAATCCACCCATTAATTGGTTTACTTGTTCTCAATTACCAGTTTCCTTTCATACCCTTGAACAATTATTCCTATTTTTGGCACTATCTTATTAAACTTATATTCTTTCATAAAAACAGAATGCCTGGCTTCTCATTTTCTAGGCAAAATGGAAAACATTACCTACGTAAATTTCCTAAAACCCACTGTTTTGCAATTACACAATTTATATAACCATGCCTGTTCTCTCATCCTCTTCTCCATGTCACAGTAGGAAGGCTCTCTCCTGTTTGGAGGCAATCTTTACATCTAATTGTATTAATTCCTTCTTTCTCAGAAGGCTATAGATATGTACAAATCTCTTTTACTCTACCATATTTAATTTTAATACCATCTAACTTTATTTTTCCACCTATATGTTATTTTCTTTATCAACCACATTTCTAATAAGATAATGTTTTCTACTAAGTCACTGAAGAAAGATGCATGCCCCAGATTTTTTTTCTCCCTAACAATGTTAAATTTACTCCATATAATACAATATAATTTCTAGTCATTCCTTAACATTCTTTGGAAATCTTTGTAAGCACTGTGGACTTCTCAATTTTACTAGCTATAAAGGTGAATTAAAAGTTTATCAAAATGATTTAAAAATTTTTTCCAACATTCATTTTAACCAGAGGTCATTTTCAGTGACTGTGTTTATCCAACTCTTGTCTATCCTACTATAATCTCCTTCAATATACAGCCTTCATGTAAGAAGAAAAAAAATTATAATTGTAGAATGAAAATGACTCTCTAAATAAATATGGAAAAACCTAATCTCTGAAATAAATCTCTGAAATAAATGTCTGAATACTAGAACAGTAAACATAGTACATTATGAGGCTAATTACTATTTATTTTATTATCCAGAAATTGGTGATAACAGCTGTGAAAGGAAAATAAATTTTTGGACTCCCAAATTACTAAGCCAAGGGAAAAGTCAAGCTGGCAACTATGTCAGGCAAACCTGGCTCCTATTTTATTTCTAAACAAGATAGCTACAATGATAAGCTACATACCTCCCTCACAATTCACCCAAGGAAATTCCTTGTGAAAAAAGGACAGACAGAACTCAAATTCATCCCTCTGAGGCTCACCTGAGACAAATGCATAGCTGATTCCTTCCTCTGCCCTATGGTTTATGTAAAAATGCAGACTCCTTGAGTCACCCTAAATTGTGTATTCAGTGGAAGGCTGATCAAGAACTCAAAAGTGCAACCTTTTGTCGCTTATGTACTTCTAACCTGGAAGCCCCCAGTTTGAGTTGTCCCGCCCTACCAGACCAACCAATGCACTTTTTATACATATTGATTGATGTCTCCTGTCACCCTAAAATATATAAAAGCAAGCTGTACCCTGACCACCTTCAGCACATGTCATCAGGACCTTCTGAAGATGTATCACTGGCACATCATTAACCCTGGCAAAATAAACTTTCTAAATTGACTGAGACCTGTCTCAGATATTTTGGGTCACAGAATATATAGAATCACAGAACATGTCTTTCAAACTAGCACACTTTTGAAAGTAAGACAGACTCTTCTAATAATTATGCCTAGACAAAAAAAGAAGATTAACACTATGAAGCATGATCATTCTACATCCCTAGCCAGTTTTAATTTCTTTGTAGATTTAATTGTTGTTCCTGTGAACCCTCAAAGAGCCAATTTTTCAAGATAGATCCTAAGTGATTAACTGGGCCTAAATGAGCAAAGCAATCATTTGTTGACTAGAGGTAACACACTGTTCTGCATTTCTGGAAAACCCCCCCACTTGGTTAACTTGGAGATTTTTATAACTGTCCTTTTCTGTTTATGTCCCTGAATTAGCCAATAGACTTTGACCTGAATCAGTCACTCAGAAATCAGCAAGTTTTGACCAATCAGAACTCAGCAAGCATTAACCAATGATAATTAAGCAGGTTGCATCCTGTATTTGCATAAGTGAACCGGAGTGAAAACCTGGGTGGAACATTTCTCTGTAAAAGGTAACCTCTCTCTTGTAACCCCTCTCTTTGTTCTCTCTTTGTTTTGTATAGCGGCTGCTTCTCCCTAGCTTGTAACTATTTACCTGAGTAAAGTCTC
The DNA here is from genome assembly GCF_028858775.2 of Pan troglodytes. Taxonomy (NCBI): domain Eukaryota; kingdom Metazoa; phylum Chordata; class Mammalia; order Primates; family Hominidae; genus Pan; species Pan troglodytes. The sequence continues at coordinate 74,375,527 of NC_072412.2, read as the reverse complement.
TGGATTTTCTTAAAAGAAAATCTTTTTCAGTGGATTTGTTGATGTATCATTTGCTCTGCATTTTCTTGGCCAATGACATTTGTACTGAGATTATCAGGGTTGTTTCACTTTACCTACTGCATTTGCTTCTTTTTTAAAAAATGAAATCTTATATATTTTTCAAAGTGTAGTGATCTTAATACTTTGAGTTTAGTGTAAAAAGAAATTCCAAAGCCAAAGGCACATGCATTATGACATTCAGTATGCAAACTCAATAACCTTGTTTATAGTATAGCATGGGAGTCACTGTGCATAACAACATATCTTATGTACAAAATCATATGGTACTGAATAAAATGGCTACTTTTAATAATAGTTTGCATCATTCTAAATGAAAGTAAGAAAAAGAGAAGTTCCAGTCACTTTAATTACTATTCTAATTGGCATAATTTTCAGTGGATTCTTCCTTTTTTTCAAGAATTTTGAAGGCATATAAAGATCCCCTCAAAGGATTTTCTCATACTTATTTATTAAGGAATATTTAATATGTCTTCTGAGAGGCTTCCCAGATGACTATAGCTGCCTAATACAAATAAAAGTTTGCACGCAACACACACACATGCACAAAAACACACATAGGCACTCAAATAGAGATATTCTAAAATATTGATTTATATATGTAAACTGATATAAAACACAAACCCTTGTATATGCATTAATATCTCCAAACTTATATAATTATCCATTTTTTCAAGTGAACGAATGTTGCTAAAATAATATTATAATTAACATGATTAAATCTTGAAGTGTGGTTGCCCTACTTCCCAATAAGTAGGAGTTAGATTTTGTTTGTTAAAGCATACCAATCACCATCATGACAAATCCAAATCATATACTGAGACATACTCTCATGTTTCATTTTCTGTTTACAAATCAAGTAGGACAATAAAATGTAATTTAATAAATATACATTTCTTTTTATGTAGATGATCTTTAGTGATCTAAAACTTTATAAGAGCAATAAAACAACACTATTTTAAATTTGTATGAATTCATAAATGTATAAAGTGCAAATATGAAATGGCTTTTTTCAAACTTTAATCACTATCAAATTAAATTACTCATAAGTATTCAGAAATTTTATTAAAACATGAACAATTTTTATATTTCTTAATTTTAAAATAAAGTAGTAACATAAGGTTCTGTTTTAAGGAAAATCAATTTATATTAAAATAGAAGAAAATCACATTTATGCTAACATGATAGCTAATTAGAGGCTATACATTTAAAGGTGATAAGTTAATGTTTGTGGAGACTATATTAGTTATAAATGCTATTTTGAAAAATATACGGTACCCTAAAAAAATCTTGATTCAATTCTTTAAAATATTGCCATCTGAAATCAAAGGATAAATGCTTGAGGAGATGGATAACCCATTCTCCATGATGTTCTTATTTCATATTTCATGACTGTATCAAAACATCTCATGTACCCACAAAATACATACACCTACTCTCTACCCACAAAAAATTTTAAAAATTGCTATCTGAAGAACTACCTGAACAGTGATGCTCACTCATCTATTTAATTTCTGAAGTGTGGTATTGTGTGTAACTTGCAAATAAATTATCTTTGATAACACAGATTCACTGAGTTTTAAAGAAACAATGGAAACAAATATCAGGACTGTGTCTACATGAGGGCAATGTGTGGATTACGCTGATTGTATTCACGCTGTGGCTAGAATAATATTAACTAATTCCCTAGCAAATATGTATTCATCAACATTATGAAAGTCCTTATTAAGTCCCCACACACCTTACATTAATTCCTAATTAGTAACTAAAAATGTCAGAGCCAAATGGGAAAAGCTGTACAAATTAAAAATAAATGAATTATTAATATTAGTCACCAAATGGAAAGGAAAACCAAAATTGTTTCTCATTACATGGCATAGGATACTGCTAGCATTCATAATGACTTTAATTATGTTTAGATTAGTAAATTTATAATAATTTTCCTAATGGTGAATTTTAATTATGCATGAGTTGGCCTTAAAAATAAGAAAGATGATTTCTTATGTGAAAATATATCAATCTGTATATGTACCTATCTATATATATGTTAATTTTTTAATGAAAAACCTAGGGAATTGAGAAACATCTGAGATGCAGAACATAATTTTGATCAAAGAATAAATTGAGGAAGCATCTAAGGAGGGAATCAGTCTATGTATTTTTGTTCAATGTGTCTAAACATTATAAATCTGCATTTTAGATGTACTATATTTGCCCACCCAGGTAAATTTAATGATTTGACTAATTTAAGTACTTTACTAGAATAGGCAGAAAAGTGAATAGGCCAGAAGCCAATCAATAAATTAGACTAGGAATAAAAAAAGCAGGGGGACAGGGGAGAGAGACAAGCAAGGAATGAAAACCAAAAGCAAAGCAGTAAATCTTGAAAATATTAATACGTCCGTAAATTCCAAAAGTAGTAAAGACGTAATGTGTTAGACACAAACATATTAATATTAAGAAAAAAAGATAATGTATACTTTCAAGTGTGACCTAGGAAAGTCTTTGGTACTTGACATAAAATACAAATATTTTAAACAAAAAGATTGGTAAAATGGAATGCAAATAAATCCTGAAAATATGTGTGTCTAATAAAACCTAAATGTGTTTATAAAGCCAATAATAATCAGTCTGAGAAAAAATATTGCAACAAATTGCCAAGAGTTTACTTCCTTAAAATATAGTGAAATCATGTATGAATGTTTATATGTATGTCCATATACATACTATGCCCAATAGAAATAATATATTAATACAGATACATATACATGAGGCCAACATAGAAAAATTGCAAAACCCAAAGTGCACGCAGTCAACGAAACAAATAAAAGTCTAAAAAACAAAACATAATTATTCATATATACATTATATGTGTTATACAAATTTTAATTTTTGACATTTAAATATTTGTACTGTATTAATGGATGAAACCAGTAATTAACAATGTTCTTTTATTAGCCTTTTAAATTTTTGTATATCTTCTCTCACATTTCTAATTTTGGTAATTTTTGTTTTCTTTCTTTTTCTACATGGTCAGTTTAGCTAAATATTTACCTGCTTTTTAAAAATCATTTCAAAGAACTATATTTGCATTCGTTGTTTTCTCTTTATATTTTCTGTTTTCTACTTTATTAATTTTTGCTCTAATTTTTATTACTACTTCTGCTTATTTTGTGTTTAGTTTGCCCTTTTTCAGATTTCTTTTATTTATTTTTTAATTGGCAAATAGAAATTATATATTTTTATTCTGTATAACATGCTGTTATTAAATATGTATACATTGTGAGATGGCTAAATCTAGCTAACTAATGTATGCATTACCTCACATATTTATCACTATTTTGAGGGGGAGAATATTTAAAATTTAATGTCTTGGCAATGTTCAAATATACAGTGCAATCTTATTAACTATAGGTAGTATGTTTTATAATAGATCGCTTGGACTTATTCCTCCTATCTAATGTCAATTCATTATTCCTTAATCAACACCTCCCCAGTATTCCTGTACCCACTACTTACCCCTGAAAACCACCGTTCTATTCTCTACTTCCACAGGTTTGACTCTTTGGCTTATTTCACATAGCATAAATTCCTCCAGGTTCATTTATGTTGCTGCAAATGACAGACATCTCTTCTTTTTTTGGGCTAAATCATATTACATTGCGTCTATATACTACATTTTTAAAAACTCATTCATCCCTGATGGACACTTACGTTGTTTCCACACCTTGGCTATTGTAAATAGTGCTGTAATGAAGATAGCAGTGAAGATATCTCTTCAATATACTGATTTAATTTCCTTTGAATATATACCCAATCGTGGAATTGCTGGATTATATGGTACAGTAGTTCCCCCATGTATGGTTATGCTTTCCACAGTTGTTGGACTGAAAATATGATTTTCAGAGAGAGAGAGAGAGAGGGAGAGAGAGAGAAATCACATTCACATAAATTCTATTATAGTATGCTCTTATAATTGTTCTATTTTATTATAAATTATTGTTTCAAATCTCTTATTGTGCCTAAGTATCAATTACACTTTATCGTAGGTATGTGTATAGGAAAAATCAAAATATATATAGGGTTCAGTACTACCCATGATTTCGATCCCTTCCATTGTTGATTTCTAATTCCATATATGCCTGACAGTATGTTTTGTATTATTTCAAACTTTTAAAATGTATAAAGACTTGTTTTATGGTCCAGTATATAACCTGTACTGGAGAGTCTCCCATGTGTGCTCAGAAAATTGTTTATTCAGTTTTTAGTATGTTGAGTTTTCTCCAAATGTCTGTTAAATAGTGCTGCTTAAGTCTCCCAGACCCTTGCTAAATTTCTATCTAGCTGTTCTGTCCATTATTGAGAATGGAATATTGAAATGCTTATTACTGTTAAATTGTCTCTTTGTCCCTTTAATTCTGTTAGTATTACTTCATGTGCTTTGTGACTCTGCTGTACATTGAGTAAATGTTTATAATTGCTATAACTTTCTGATGAATTTATGATTTTATCATTATAAAGCATCCTTCTTTGTCCCTAATAATATTCTTATATTAAAATCTATTTTTTTCTGAGAATAGTATAGTCATTGTAGCTCTTCTATTGTTTGCATAGTATATATTTCTCTATCCTTTTGCTTTTAATCTATTTGTGTCTTTTATTTTGTTTATTATTTATTTTTGAGACAAACTCTCACTGTGTCACCCAGACTGGAGTGCAGTGGCATGATCTCGGCTCACTGCAATCTCTGCCTCCTGGGTTCAAGAGATTCTCTTGCCTTAGCCTCTCAAGTAGCTGGGACTACAGGCGCCCACCATCACACTTGGCTAATTTTTGTATTTTCAGTAGAGACGGGGTTTCACTATGTTGGGCAGGCTGGTCTCGAACTCCTGACCTTTGGTGATCCACCCACCTCGGCCTCCCAAAGTGCTGGGATTACAGGTGTGAGCCACCACACCTGGCCTATTTGTGTCTTTTAATCTAAATTATATCTCTTTTAGATCTCAAAACTTGGAACTTGTTTTTGTTTTTTGTTTAATTTAGTATGGTTCTTTCTGTCTTGTGAATGAAATATTTATACAGTCACATTTTGAATATATCGTATTATACATTTTGGTCTTCATTATTTTAAAAATAAGAAATCACATCAATCTTATTATTGTGTTCTTTTGCTAGATGTGTCAATTTTTTTCTTTCATAGTACAAAATATTATTTTGTTTACAGTTTTCAGAAATTTGACTCTGATGTGTGTAGTCTCAATGTGAATTACTTTCTGTTTATCCTACTTAGAGTTTCTTAAGTTTCTTGGACTTATGGCCTAATGTTCTTCATTAAATTTCAGAATTTGGGGCCATTTTTTATTGAAATATTTTTCTTTTATTTCTCATCTCTTGATTATCTCATTACTTTTATGTTGGCATACTTGATAGTTTTTCTTAATTCTCTAGTCTCAATTCTCTAGGCATCTTGGTTTTATTTTTCTGTTCTTCAACTAGAACAATTTATATACATCAATCATTAGGCTCACTGATTTTTCTGTCATTTCAAAAATGCTTTGGCTTTCTAAATATATTTTGCTTTTCAACGACATAATTTTCATTGGTTCATTTTCAAAATTTTTTTCTTAAAAACTCCCATTTTCAATGTTATTTTATTATATTTTAAACCATTATATCCCTTATTTCCTCATATATATTTATAATAGCCACTTATGTCCTCCCTGCCTTGGCAGTTTCCGTTATCTCTTTTTTCTTTGAGTATGTTACAAATCTCCTGTTTCTTTGCACATCCAATACCTTTGTTCTTGTTGAAAAGTGAGTATTTTTGATAATGTATATTAAAACTATGGATTCTGATTCCAAGTAGGTGATGCTGCTGTTGCTGTTGCTATTTGATTTGTTTTCTTCCTTATTTAGCAATTTGTCAGAATAGTTCTATACAGACTGTCTGCACTGTGATAGCCACTGGTATCTATTTTAGTTTTGATGTGTGTGTGTGTGTGTGTGTCTGTTTTAAGCCTGCTCTTTCCTAAGCATAGCTTCTGGTCTGCATTTCCTAGGGATCATTTTGAGTATGGCCTCCATCTTTTGTCCATGTATCTGTGTAGTAGTTGATAACTATGAAAACTCCAAAAACCAAACAACCTTAGGTGGTTTACAATTCTGCCCTAGATTCACTTTCTCCCAGGTTCACTCCATGCCTCCTGTGCATGTGCATAAAACCTCATATTTGAAAGCATGTGTTAATTGCTAGGTCATTTTTTGTTCTCTTCTGAGTTTGCATGCAGACAGCCAGGGTACGCATGAGCTTAACAAGGCTGCTGTGGTTGTTTCATTGCCCTCATTTTCCTGCTAAAATTCTCGTTAGTCTGTCAGCCTATTGCTTGCCCCAACCAAAATTGCAACCTCAAGCTTGCTTAGACTTTAGCCTTCCAAATTCATTTGACACTGATAATGCAACTGTTTCTGACAAAGCCCAGGGGAATCTGGTTTTTCCACTCTCTGTTCCAAATCAAGCAATTTTTTACTGGTAGCAAAACTGATGAATACTGTAGCTGGTCTAACTCTGCAAGAACTACCAAACTGACAGAGCGAGGGCAATGGGAACATCCCTCTCCTCTTATTTTCATCAAATCGTGTATCTCACTGATAGTACTGCAAATTCAACTAAATTATCACCAGATATTACTTTCCTTGAGAGTAACCCCAGCGTACTATCACAATCATGAGTTTGTGGTAGATATAAGAATAAAAGGGAAATTATTCCAATAACTATCAAATGCATTATGGTAATATCACTAATAAATTTAATTCAAGGAAGATTCAATATTAAAATATAGAGTAAAAATGAATGTATTATTAATTTCTGAATAATTTTTAAAATCCAGAATTTCAATTATATTTTAATATCTGCCTCATTATTGCAAACTCTCCTTGAATAATAACAATCAAAATAAATTTCAAATACACCTTTTGCCAATTTTCTTCAATAAAAAGGTTTATAAACATGGATATTTCATTAGTGCTGTAATATTGATAAACTTCATCTTACATTGAAGGTTTTAGATACACTGAATCACCAAAAGATGTTTATATTATGATCAGTATATTTTATTTTTCAGTGGTTCCTATTGTACACATATTGAAACTGATGAGAAATTGTATTTTAACTCCATGCCAACCATCATTTTGTCTGATTGATCAAAACACCCAAATTGTAAAATATGTTGGATACTGTTTTATAGAAAACTTAATTTCAATATTAAATTCATTTCCTGCAAAATTTAACATTTTATAACAAGTAATTATTTTTGAGTCTAGGTTTCGCTTATCACAATAATAATTTTATACCACACTTAGTTTCTTGAATTATTTGGTGGAACATAGTCATCTTAGGTATCATCTATGAGTTTCTCTGCTTGAATGAGCTAATGAGTTATAATCCAGTTTCACACAACATGCACTGTATTGTCCAATTGTGCCTAGGTAAAGACTAACTCTTTAGGTTAAAGCTCTTTTATTTTAGAATGAGTGCTAGAACAGGAGTCTGTTAATGCTAGTATGTATTATTTTCTATCTTTACTATTATTTCTAATGTAACAGGAACAAAATGTGTGTTAAGTGGGAAGAATCTTGTTATATGGAATGCTCTCCATATTACTCCCTTTTTTTCCCAGCGCATTAGAGGTTTCACATATGCACATTTTGCATAGTCCTTGAGAATAACCAAGTTACTTAGCATAAAAAACAGAAAAGAATTTGTTTTATCCAGGAAGGCTTATCCAGGGAAAAGTAAAACCAGGCACTGAATTAAAAAGTAGAAGGTAGCCAAAACAAGTTTCAAGTTCAGTTTCTGAAGTCATTGTATTAGTCCTCTCTCACGCTGCTATAAGGATATACCCGAGACTGTGTAATTTATAAAGGAAAGAGGTTTAATTGACTCACAGTTCCGCAGGGCTGGGGAAGCCTCAGGAAACTTACAATCATGGCAGAAGGGGAAGCAAACACATCCTTCTTCACATGGCAGCAACAAGGAGAAGTGCAGAGCGAAATGGGGGTAAAGCCCCTTGTAAAACCATCAGATCTTGTAAGAACTCACTCAGTATCACATGAACAGCATGAAGGTAACCACCTACATGATTCAATTACCTCCCACAGGGTCCCCCCATGATATGTGGGGATTATGGGAACTACAATTCAAGTTGAGATTTGAGCCAAACCATATCAGTCATTATTGTAATAATTACTGGGGAAGAGAGACCATGTTTTACTTTTTACTTCTGTTTTGGCTTGTTCTGGTGTTACTTTTGCTACATGTGATATGACATGAATTCCTCAAATGCCAACCTCCAATTCCTTTAACAATGTTCACTAACTAATAAATTCAGTTCTGTGTGAAAGTAAACACTTCTTTTCATTCAGTTGATTGTTATGAAGGGTATTTTGTTAGCATGTATGTATAAGTAATTTCAGGGGAAGTTCTAACACATGGAGGATAGAAACTGCATGAGTCAGAGAAGCCTAGGGTCATAGGAAATCAGGCCAAAATGTAGCTTTATGAAGAGAGAAAAGAAAAGAGAGGAGAGGAGAGGAGAGGGGAGGGGAGGGGAGGGGAAGGGAGGAGAGGGGGAAGGGGAGAGGGGAGGGGAAGGGGAGAGGGGAGGGGAAGGGGGGGAGGGAGAAAAATACTCCACAGATATAACCTTATTTTTTTCTCTTTAACATGAATAAAACCATAGTTCTCTACCCCATTACACAATAGAAAATGCAGACAACTATTAAACACATGTCTCACTTTGCTAGTGTAAGTTGACCGATTTCTTCAGTTAACACCACATCTGCTGAAGATGGTCGACTTTCTTTTATGTCTAACCATTAATAATAAGAAGACATAGTTATTAGTTCTCCTCAAAGCTTAGGACTTTTGCCTTCACAAAGATTTTGTAGGATGAGCTGTGTTTTGTCCCAGGTAAAGTACTTCTGCGATTATGGTAAACACAATGGTTCTATCTGTTCCATTCCAGAAACTTTAAAAAGAAAATCAAGGAATAGGTTAATGCTCCTCCTTTCCTAATGAAGATTTCTAGCCTGCTTTTTCTGCTAGCATCCCAGCTCCCTCCTGACTTGTTTGTTCCACCAGTAGCGTGGGCTGGAGTCTAATTTGCTCTATTGCTTCTGTTTCTTATTATATCTAAATATAACAACCGGAAACACTGTTTTCTGAAGAGATATTCTTTTGCTCTCTTCAAATGTGTTGATATGTTTTCACCATTCCTTACCTTTCAAAGAGAAATAATCAAAAACAGCACTTAATTACTTTATGAAAGATTTGCCTGATGATTTGGTTGAATAAACGGTGTACTTACAATAACAATCATACTGCTGTAGTATAATTATTTATCATGACACATCTGGAAATTTGGATGATATAAAGGAAGGTATTTTACATTATAGAAGTATTCCAAGTTATTAACTTATTTACACCAGTCCTTCCTTGTAAATTTCTTTCAGCTTTTTTCTGTTCCTAGATTTGTAATATTACCTTTTGTAATTTCTAGCTTTATTTATCCTTTAGCATTCATCCACTTTAGGAAACTGCATAAAGCATATGAGCCAGCTTCTTTTACAAAAAGATTAATGTGGGTATCGAGACTCCAGGGAAGCATATTTAAAGTGTTCGTTAAAATTTACTTTCTTGAATGACACAGGTGTACTTTGATTTTTAACAACAGTCATTTGGCACTGTCTATACATTTAATATAATAATGAGATAATGATATATTTCAAGGATAAAAGATAACTCAATAGGTTTAATGGCCTTTCATTACAGATATATTTTTTCCAAGCATCACAGGAACCATTTCATCCCACTGCTAATTTTTTTTTACATATGAAGAAAATGAGACACTGAAAGGCTGACTTCTACAAAGTGTGGAACTCTGATTACAACCCAATTTTCCTGATTTATTTCAAAGTACCTTTATATGTCAATGTGTGCGATTTATAAGCATGTTTTTCAAAGAAAATGAGATAACAGCAGAAGTCTGTAAGGCTTGTAACTGCTATCAGAAAGGCTTGTAACTGCTATCAGAGAGCTATGAAACAAGGGTAGATGCAGCATTTGCTGGTTAAGAAAGTATCAAATTCTCCAAACAGCCTGCACTTTCGGCTTCTCTAAATATGCTTTTAAATATGCTTTAGCATATTTAAAATATACTGTATCATAATCCTCCAACAGAATAATGAAGTTAGATTTTTGAGAGTAGGTTTAGCATTTGCATTTTTTATGTACCTCAGATGAGTCCAATATGTATCCAAATTTAAAAACAACGTTCTTTTTTTTTTTTTTACCAATGTTAGGGCCACCTGGATTTAAATACTGTTTAAAAATGCAAATTCCTAAATCCAACAAAGAATTATTGGATCAGAATCATCCTTTAATTGGCATGGTTTCCAGGCTATATTAAAGCAAATGGTATTTTAAAATAATGAACATGTATGGTGATTTTTCATTTTCTCTTGGGGTGTATTTACATACCTGTCAACTTTGGGAATATTCTGCTCCAACCCTACAGTCTATCTTGGTCTTGAGGTGCCTTACTGGTAATTCTTGGTCAAGGCCTTAAAACAATGGAGACATAGATGTTTATGGGCAGACTGTGAGAGGGGAATTAGTAATTGTCAGGTGCTTTGTGCCCACATTTTCAAACTGTAACTGTATATAAAACTGATTAATTTATAGAATCTAAGAGATAGAAATAAGTTGCCTACTAGTAGGTTGCTTTCAATGTCTGAGATTCCTAATCCATATTTTATCTGTTCAAAAATATTAGGGATTTTCATAGAGATCTGATTTAATTGAGCTTCTAACATATAGCATATTGTAATAATATGATAAAGATGTCCTTTGAAGATGTTTATACATACCGACATCTGCTGAAGATGGTTGACTTCCTTTTATGTCTAACTATTAGTAATAACCAGACATAGTTATTAGTTCGCCTCAAAGCTTAGGACTTTTGCCTTCACAAAGATTTGGTAGGATGAGCTCTGTTATGTCCCAGGTAAAGTACTGTTTTAATCAAACAGTATTAGCCAACCAGCAAATGGAAACAAAAATCGTATATTCCACATGAAAAATCATTATACATTCTCTGATTCTGAAGAGAATTCTGTGATAAAGAAACGTGTATCAAAAATTTTCTACTTGAATGTTTAAGAACAGGACATAGAGTGGCCTTACCACAGTAATCTTCCTTGCGAATGTAGACTTTGTTAACAAATACTTGGATATTAGAGAGAAAAAAATCCTTATATTTAAGGTATTCAATAAATTAATATTTAAATCCCCCATATTAAAATTTACTTATTGGGTAATGTTAGGCATGTGATTACTTCTAATACTTTCATCCTTGCATCAAAAAAAGAAGAGCTATATGTATATTGTAACATTGAATGTATAACCCTGATCAGAAGAAAGGAAATTCTAGAGATACCTTCTTTTCTCTGTAATCTCAGTTAATATCTGCATTGCTGTTCAGAAATTTCTATCTCTCCAAAAATAAATATGTTTCTTCATAAGGATAAAACATCTACCTTGCATGATTTACACTGTATAAAAAAATTCTAACACAATATCTAAAGTAGAGTATTTCTAGTGCTGATTGTTAAACTAAAAGGATATTGACAAACTAGAAATGAGTAACCAGTTATCTGAAAGATTATCTTTATAATAATCTCCCATTTAAAAATATACATTCCATACCTCCACCCAGTCATTGAATAAAGATTTTGTGATCGTGGTATTTTGGGATCTGCACCTTTGCTAAGCACAACTTTTGATTCGTATGTACATTCAGTTTAAAAACCACTGAGTTAGAATCACTGAAATAAAGGATTTCAACCAGTTTTATGCCATCTCAAAATCAATAACAATGAAACATATCCCTGACTCCAATTTTAACATCGTCTATGTTTCAAGAAGATAATAAGCTTAGCACACACTTGATCTTAGCCAAAAGGCCGAGAAGCGATAATAAGCTTAGCATACTAAGATAATTAGAGTGGTGCTTCATAAAATACTGATTGTAATCAATGAAGATATGTTTCTGTTTTTGGTTCTTTAGGTTACAGAAAAACAAAAGAAACACCTGTACCATAAAACTTTTCCCTATTTTCTGAGAAAGATAAACTTATGTGTAAGTTAGTGTAATTAAATTTTCAAAGCTCTGTAGTGTCAATAATTGTACTTCATCAAATGGAAACAACATATCTGTTTTCTAACAAAGGTATTTTTCAGATTTATAATATAAATTGTAATCTATTTAAGTATAAAAATACAATGTCCAGCATAATTAGAAACAATGATAAATCTGAACAACAAAATTATATAATTTTAATTGAGAAAGATGACATTGAATACAAAAGACAATTGTAAGTCTTGACACAACGACATTTTGTGGATACTTAAAACTGAGTTAACAAGTGCTTTTTCACACCTTAATGATGACTATAATGTGTCAATTAAAATGATTTAAAATATCGAAGTCACAAGAACTATGTGGAAGTTCTTTATACAATATGGTAGGGGGTTTTAATGTGATCCACTTCCAAACTGAAAGTTAACAAATTTATGTTCAGAACAAATTTTAAAAAGTACTATTATGGAATAGATACATAACATAAATTAACAAACATATCCCTGTTTTTGCATTATAAAAATGTTTTTACATGACAACATACTCTTCCTAGTTATTATTCCTTGTAGTTAATAAAAATTGAATAATAAGGTAGCCAATAATTGACTTGAGATATATCAATGAGAGTTTTTACCTCTATCATTATGGAAGATAAATGCTCTAAGGGTCAACCTGACTAAAAGAATAAATCTAGATTTTGGATATGACACATCTTTGAGGCGTTTCTTTTGTCATAAAATACTGGAAAATAAAATTTTAAAAAAAGGATACGAAAAAACTGTGAAAAGATGTAAAATTAAATTTCATCTACTTTAAGGATCAGTATTGTTCAGATGATAGAATTTTGCAACACTATCATTAAATACTGGATTATTTATTTATATAGTAAAATTTCAGCCCAGCTTGATATTCCAGGCTGGGTTTTAAAGGAGAAGGCCCTAGATTGGTGGTATTTTCTAGCTACTGACACATTTCGAAGCAACTCTTTTCTAGAGTAAATCTTCTCTAGTGAAGGACTAAATCTACTGCATTAAAACAGAAAGTAACGTGCTCAAAAACACACTGTAAGAAGATACATCAACATTAGAGAGAGTTAACAACACAGCACAAAACAGATTTAGACTTCAAACTACAGGCGTTTAGTTTTAAGAGGTAAAGTGTATGCGTGAAATATTTTTAAAAATAATGATGCAATCTAAAAAACAAATAAAAAACTCTGAAGAGATAAAACAGTAATGATAAAGTTTGGAGAAAAAAATATATACTTACTGAAACTAAAGAGAGACATAATAAATGTTTTAACAGCAGGTAAAGTATGTCTTGAAAAAAATAATTATGCACTCAAGGGGAGGGATTAAGAAATTATGGATGAATGAAGAAATGGAGATGGCTATTTTGAAAGACAGAAAACATACTGAGAACGATAAAATATTTATACATCTGGTCAGAATGTCAGAAGAAGAGAATGAAGAGAATAAAAAATTTGTGAAGAAAAAATAACTATAAATAATTCAGAGCTGGCAAAAAAATTTAACACAGCAGGATACAATGGCATATGAAAAAACTAATCTAAATCTTAGTTGTCAAGTGACTGGCATTATTTAACTAAATCATGATTTGAACCTTGAGGAAATGTGTAAAGTAAGGATTGCCTAAAGTAAGCAAAAGCAGAGAGTACCGAAATTAGGTGTATCCATAAATGCCTTTTAGTTTTTGACACTACTATTTTATTAATTGACAGAACAAGTAGACAGAAAATCAATAAAGATATAAAAGGCTTGAACAACACTAAAAACCAAATTGACCTGATTTATATTTATATCCTTCCACACAGCAATAGCAGAATTGCTATTGTAAAGTTCACTGCTATTGTAAAATTGCAGTGTAAAGTTCCCATAGAACTTACCATCATAGGCCATATCATATCTCGTACATACAATATGTCTTACATTTTTAAATATTCAAATTCACAATAGAATTAAATGGAAATAGATAACAGAAACAATGGAATATTTTCAAATATTTGGAAACCAAATAACATATCCAAATAACACATATATAAAATAAAGAAATCAAGGGGAAGTTTAAATAGCATATTGAACTGAATAAAAAATGAAAACACAACATTAAAAACTGCGGGATGCAGCTGAAGCAGTAATTTGTATCCTAAGTTTCTGTATAAGAATTAAAGAAGATCGAAAATAAATGACATCAGCATCCAGTTTAAGAAACTAGGAGAAAGTAATTCTCATGAGCAATAGAGAAACAAAAAAGAGATAGTCTTCCAAAGTTAGTAAAGCTATGAGCAGAAATCAATGAACTAGAAAGCAGAAATCAATAAAGAAAAGTTGTTAAAACCAAAAGTTACTTCCTCAAAAAAATCTAAAAAGTTATAATTTTCTGTTTAAATTTATTAGGAATAAATAACTTAGCAGAAATAAAATTTTGTGTCACTAGACTTCCCCAGATATTAAAAGGATGTTGAAGAAATATTGGGAAACATTTATGGAAATACATTTTATCATTTAGACAAAATAAAAAAATATTAAATTTATTTAAAGATACAAACTAATTACATTCATAGAATTAAGATTAGATAAGGTGGCTTTATGTCTATTAAAAATTGAATTTCTACATAAAAGACAAAACAATTCTGTGCAAACTCCATCAGAATATTAAAACGATGGATTTTGGGTGTTCTTACTACAAAATCAAAATTCTGCTTATAAGAAAACCAAAGACACCATTTTCAAAAAAGTATCTATCTCATGAGTGTATATGTAAATATTTTAAATGAAATTTTAGCAAATAAAATCCAACAAAAAACTGAAATTTTTTAATGAATGTTTGGTATTTATTCCAGTAATGTAAGCCTGCTTTAACATTTGAAATCAATCTATATAACTCATCATATCAACAAGCTAAAAAGAAAAGAGAGTTGAACAAGCTGTGTATAAAAGGAATGTAACCTCCCTATAAAAAGAAATATACAAAAATCTTAAGGTTAATAGCTTACTTAATTGATGAAAGAGAATGTTTTTCCTTAAAATTTAAGAGTATGACAATGATATCTCTCTTTGCTACTTCTGTTTAATGTTGTACTGAGTTTTAGCCAATTCAATAGGGGAAGAAAAAAACTAAATTGCCTTCAGATTGCGAAGGAAGTAATAAGAATCTTTATATGGAACTGACATTATCTAATACAGAGAAATTATCTAATACATAGAAATATCTAATTGTCTAATACACAGAAACGCAATGGAATCTATAAAAAAGTTTCTCCAACTAATAACTGAGTTCAATAAGATTACATGAGGCAAAATTAACATAAATAAATGATTTGAATACCATATCAGGCATTAGTAAGAATGTTGAGGCGTTGGAACTTTCATATACAGCTGATGGAAATATAAAATATTCCAAAGACTTTTAAAACATTTTGACAGTTTTTTTTAACAATCTGTACCACCTACCTATAATATATCCTAGTCTTTCCACTCCTATTAGAGAAATAAATGCAACTACAATGACCTGCACATGAATATTAACATATCTTTTTAATAGTAACAACTGGAAATAAAGCCAAAATGACAATAAACAGGCTAATGAAGAAACAAATATATATTCATAAAATGAAATACTACACAGCAACAACATGTATGATTTGGAAAATATTTATGATAGGTGACAGAAGCTGGACAAAAAAAGATTAATACTGTAGAATATCATTTATATAAATTTATATTAAAAATGGGGGCCAGGCATGGTGGCTTACACCTGTAATCCCAGCACTTTGGGAGGCTGAGGCTGGTGGATCATCTGAGGTCCAGAGTTTCGAGACCACCCTAGCCAACATGGCGAAACCCTGTCTCTACTAATAATACAAAAATTAGCCAGGTGTGGTGGCTTGTGACTGTATTCCCAGCTACTCAGGAGGCTGAGGCAGGAGAATCATTTGAACCAGGGAGGTGGAGGTTGCAGTGACAAGATCACCCACTGCACTCCAGCCTGGGTGACACAGTGAGACTCTCTGACTGAAATAAAATAAAATAAAAATAATACTAAAAATGTAAGCTATAGTGTCAGAAAGCAGATCAGTAAAGGAAATTATCACAATATGGCACTAGGAAACATTTATCAATGAACATTTCAGCTCCCATGACACCTGAAAGTATTTTCTCTATTCTGATGCCACAATCTCCAAAGTTATCAGAAACCTGCATTCAAGAACACCTGTCAGAGTTTCACAAGTGATTATAAAACCACCTTCTGAAGAGGACCAAAACAATACAATTGTACATGAATGTCAAAAAGTTTTAGGGCAGCCATAGTGAAAGACACATTGAAAAGGAAATTTTTCACATCTGTGGCACACAATAATTTAACATAGCAATCATAATTATTACTGATAATGTACACTAAGGCATATCAGAATTACAGGAGTTTTCCATAATTTTGAAACACATACCAATAACATATTTATACAAATACAGCCCTCCAAAAAACAAAGAAAATTTCCTATTTGACAATGCTTCCTGTATAATTTTTATATAAAATAAATTAAATATGTCATTTTTGGAGTTTAGGGAACCTAATATCTTAAAGAATTAATTAGTTCAGAAAAAGACATAATTTATAATTTGATTTTGGAAAGTTTATCAAATATCAAAGGTTTAAAACACTTGATATCACAAAATAGGATCCCAGGTCATTGTAAAATAAGTCATTCATTTAACCAAAGTGATAACTCAAGGATTTTTTTTTAAAAAAAGGCAAAAACCTTTATTCTTTGAGAGGAGACTTAATTTTCCAAACAATAAGCCTTAACAAAAACAGCATGAAGCCAATGAAATTGTAAAGAATCTATAAATTTTAATTTCTACCATAAGATATAACTTCCATAAGCCTTTTAAAACCTTTATAACCTCTATTAAGGAGTTGGTTAATTCTTCAAGAAAGTCTTGTTAATCTGACAAAGGGGCCCATACGCTGGTCTGATATCAGCATGCCTTTGACATTAATGATTAATTTATAGAGAAACTGAACTTATTTTATCTCTCGATATCGGCTCTTACAATCTCACATGCCCACCTCTTCTGCCATAGTGCCTGAGCCTTGAGTTGAATAGCTTTCATTGCTGGACCCCTGTCTCAGGAATGCAGTTTCTTTTGATTGGCATCTTCTACTGTGCCTGAGGACGAGACCTTAATTGCTGTCAGTGTTTAAGATTTAGCAGGATATTAGGTTCCCTAAAGTCCAAAATGACATATTTGGGTTATTTGGTCACACAAGGCTGAGAGTGAGGGGAGGTGGGGATGATTAATAGGTGCAAAAAATAGGAATAATAAATAAGACCTATTATTTGATAGCACAACAGGATGATTATAGTCAATAATAACTGTACATTTTAAAATAAAGATTGTAATTGGATTGTTTGTAGCTCAATGGATAAATGCTTAAGGGGAAGGATACTCCATTCTTCATGCTGTGTTTATTTCACATTTCATGCCTGTGTCAAAACATCTCATGTATCCCATAAATATATACACCTATTATTTACCCACAAAAATTAAAATTAAAAAAATTAAAAAGAAAGAAATAGGGCCAGGTGCAGTGGCTCTTGTCTGTAATCACAGCACTTTAGGAGGCTGAGGCGGTGGATCACTTGAGGTCAGAGTTTGAGACCAGCCTGTCCAACAACTCTGTCTCTAATAAACTCTATCTCTAATAAAATACAAAATTTAGCTGGACATGGTGGCACATGCCTGTGATCCCAGCTATGCAGGAGTTTGAGGTTCGAACCCAGGAGACAGAGGTTGCAGTGAGCGGAGATCACGCCACTGCACTTAAGTCTGGGCGACACAGTGAGACTCTGTATCAAAAAAAAAAAATAATAATTGTTAAGCCAAATTTCATTGAAATTAAAAATTTCTACTCTGTTAAAAACGCAAGACTCTCAGTCAAGTGCAAAAATATGCACACAGTAAAAAATTATGTAGTTCCCAGGGGTTTGCAGGAGGAAGAGATGAATAGGCTGAACACAGGGGATTTTTAGGGCAGTCATACAGAAAATATTCTGTTTAATGGTAGATACATATTATCACGTTTGTTAAAAAAATCAGAGAATGTACACCAACAGTGAATCCTCATGTAAACTATGAACTTTGGATAATACTGATATGTCAACCGTAGCTTCCTTGATTATAACAAATGTACCACTCTGGTGAGAGATGTTGCTATCCAGGGAGGCTATCCATGCGTGACGGGGGCAGTACGTGTATGAGAACTCTCCATACTTTCTGCTCAGTTTTGCTTTGACTCTAAAACTGCTCCAAAATATACAAAAATTGTCTTTTAAAAACGATTTCCTCTATTAAAATATTTTAAAAGCCACTGAGGTAATCATGATCAGTATCTACCAGCAACAAAGTGGTAGGCTGAAAACTAGGCCCTAGGTTTCTGATTCATGGGGCTGTATTTGTTACATTATAGTTGAATGACAGGTTTCTTTTTTTTTTTTTTAATATTTGCAATAGTTACCAACATTGGCAAAAATCAAAAGTTCTATTTTAAACCTAGTTATCCATTTACATATAAATATAAATGACAATTGCATCTCTAGAATATAATTACAGGTATATTTCTTTACAATGCATTTGTATTTGAATTAGTTAACGCCCTTCCATTATTTATCTTCAAGTCACGGACAGTAAACCAAATTCTGTAATGATATTATTTTCTCTGACCAAGAAGTTTTCTCTTTAGTAGAATAATAAAATAGCTATTAATATCTCCAGCTTGAGGGAAAGACAATAATAAAACTTGCTCCTCAGATACTTTATACATATATATATATCATTTGATTCTGGAAAATGAATTGTTTCCTTCAGGCTCCCAGGTTATTCTTTAAAGATGTATTTTAAAAACTCATTACATTATTCAGCACATATTTATTGATTGCCTATCATGTGTCGGACAGTGCAAATCACTGGAGATAGAAAACTATTCCACATAGCCACAATACTTGCTTTCCTCAACCTCTCAGTTTGCTAGGGAATTGCAATTTAATCTGATAAATGCCTTATAAGATAAATGATATTGTGATGACCACAGAGAGGAGTACACTTAACTGAGCTTTGGAGGTCACACTTTAGGTCCAGAAGAACATTCTTGGAGGAAATAGCTAAATTTGGACATGAACAAGTTTTTCTTTGAGCAGAATGTGTTGAGATTACAGAAAGATAATTTTCATAAAACATTATGAAGTAATTATTGCCAATATATCCTCCATTTACACCTAAAGCACAGAGGCTGAGTAACATGACTGAGTTCTTATAGCTCTTAAGTGATGGACGGGGGGCGGAACTTAGACAACAGAGTTCTGGAGTCCTTACTTTTTACCAGTTTCAAACTATTGCAACAAAGCGCTAGAAAAGAAGAGTGATACAGCATAACACATCTATTATGCTAATTAAGTTATATATACATAATATTATAACAATGAATTTTCTTATTTATTACCATTTTCATTACAGATATTCACATTCTATTAAATTGTTTAATCCTTTAGTTATTTTCAACTGATTATAAAAAGATGGATCAGAAACAATCCATTGTCTCATAAATCTTTTGTGGCATTTTGCTGTTCAAAAATTGTTTTATCCACATTGAGAATTGCTTATAAGTGTTCACGTTTCTCAATGGGAGATTTAAAGATAAGTATGACAGATGACTTATTTTTGTTTTAACAGAGGGGAGTTTACAAACTAACAATTGTGTAAGCTACTTATCCCTGTACTCTTGGTTCTTATGTGACTGCCGGAGCCACTGTTCTCTGAGGTATTTTTGACCTCTGTAAGGATTCTCTGAATCCTGAACTTTCTATCTACTCTGAAAGAAGTCCTTCATTAACCTTTCTGAAAGCCTAAATTATAGGTTATGAAATATAAATTTCAAGCTTATTTATTATGATTATATTTACCTTATTACAATAATTGAAAATTAGTTATAATTTCACAGAAAATGTGAAGTATTTGTAATCTTCTCTAGACTCTTCTGTCAGTCTTGCAGTATTTATATTTTTAATTTATAGTATAATTCCTAATGGGTTTTTACTTTCTGCTCCTATTCCTGGAATTAAACTAAAAGTTTCTCCCTTTCTGACTTGCTAAACTCAGTCTTAGTTTTCCCACTCTCACAGGTTGTTAGTCGTGAAGCACCCTTTCAAATCTTTTTGCTCTAAGTAGCAATGTTTTGCTCAATGAGTAATTTAACTTCAGCCTTACATACAGGATGATAAGCCAATGTTGGTTTTCACAGGTGTCTACCCGCCTCCCCCTAAATTCATGTGTGGAAATCCAATCCCTCTGAAGAGCTAATTAAGCTAAAATGGGGTCATTAGGTTAGGGCCGTCCTCCAATATGACTGGGGTCCTTATAAGAAGAGGAGAATAGGATGTAGACACACGCAGAGGGAAGACTGTGTGAAGACACATGGAAAAGATGGTCATCTTGCAAGCCAAGGATAGAGGCTTCCGAAAGAACCACCTCCACTGACAACTTGATCTGGGATTTATGCCCTCCTGAGCTACACAGTCTGTGGTACTTTGTTATGGCAACCCCACACATTATCAATCCTGTGGCCATGCCTCTCCTCAACCTTTATGCCAAATGGTAATATCTGTAGTAGCATCCACATTACTGGTTCTTACTAATTTTCTCACAAAGCTAACCCATTTTTACAAAGAAAAGCTGAAAATGGAAAGAAAGAAGAAATTAAAATGATCTCACTCATAATTATTTTTGCTAATCTCTTGACAATACCACCAACAATGACTGCACATCTAAATGATGAAAAGCAATAGACTTAAAATGCTTGTCTTCGTGCAATGCAGCATGATGAACTAGTGGTTTAGTATATTCACTTCGATGTGACCATGTTTCTAGAGTCCCATGACACCTGCAAAACAAGTAAAAACTTTCTGTATATATAGCTCATTATTTGTGTTATGTTTGTGGTGTTTGGACACTTTTCACAAGTTCCTTGTAAATGTCATAGTCTAGGGTAGGTATGAAGTCAGGGGAAAGGGGAAGTAGAAAGGAAAATTAGGCCCAAAGGGACATTGGTTCCAACATTTCACATTGAGTCTACAACTTGTAGGGTTCTGTAATTCTTATGGTCACTACATGTAAGAAAAGTTACTGTCATTTATACACCTACGTGATGGAGTTAACAATAGAAAGATCTCAATGCACTTAAATTTATGACAAGTTTAATTACTACCTTTGTATTTCCCTGAAGTTGCTAAACAAGTAATATTATAAAATATATTAGAAATCTGGAAGATAATAAAATGTCCTATAAAGAGTTCAAACATTTATGTCTTATAGATTTTAAGACAAAGAAGCAGAAATTTTAAAAACACACAAATATAGTTCTATGTTCTTAAGTTAAATAGTTTGAATAGTTAAAATTATGTGATGGCAGAAGACATTAATAGAATACTAATATAAATAACTATTATGACATTTTGTAAACATGCCATTTTAGAAGAAAGAAATACTTATCTATTTTAGAAAATGTATAGGTTTTGAAAATATTGCTAAGAGATATTAGGATTTGGAAATTATATGCTAGTACATATAAATATTTCTAACACTGTCTACATATTATTTAGTTTTTAAAATGTAAACCAATTAGAAATAGATGGTTTTATTGTTTCATTTAATGAGAAGCAACAAAAAATTCTTATTTATTACATAAACACTATTTAGTTAAAGCATCATGTAAGCCAAATATTGATATTACTGATTACATTCAACATATGAAAAAGACTAAAATAATAGTAAAAACGTATGTATTAAATAGGTTTTATTTGGCAGTCAGTTTACTAAGAACTAATGCGGCATAGCTCAATTACTTCTCAGAACAAATACTATGGTAAGCCATTATTATCATCTTCATCTTTTTGGATGAGAAAATGGAAACAACAAAATATAATACCTTTTCCAAGGCCCTACAGGAAGTATCAAAGTTAGGAGTCAGACATCACAATGTATCCTTTATTATTTACCCTGTACTTTTCTTGTTGTAATAATAACAAACACACACACATCACCCAGTGAATATCTTTTTTGACAAATATTTATTTTATTTTATTGGTAATTGTCAAATAATAATTGTATATATTTATGGGATGCTATATAGTGGCATATGCATAAACATACATAATATGAATATAAATCATATATATTAACAACTATATACACATACATATACACTAATGCAACTTTGTATGTTAAAATAATATATACATTATTGTTGCATGTATAGAAACACTTATGTGTATGAATTTACAGGCATTTATATTCATGTCTTGATTTATGGGCATAAAAGTATATTAGTTTGCTCATTAAATTAATTTAACTGAAATGGAAATATGTAAGTATGTGAAATAAGGAGAAATATATGAATATACATTGTTTATCACAGAAAAAATAATGACAGTTGACCTAGCTATGATAATTACTTTTATTTTTGGTCTCAACATTAAAAATTATTTTATACAAGATAAGTCGATTGTTTTTTGGTAGTACATTTAATATTAGGAATGAAAGCCAATCCCGTTATTTGAGATCTGCAAAACATATTTTCTGGTATTCATATATCTGTTTAGGGCAACTATTCCAGGCAGTAAATATTTCATAACGATTTTATAAATATCATCATTTTCTTCACAGTTTTTATACTGCAAGATCCCTGGACCAAAAATGAAAGCTTGATAGAGCTCATTCCATCCACTGATTACCCCTAAAAATGGACTCATGCCTTCTATAATCTCTTCTGACATCAACCAAAATTAGCAGAAAAGTATCACTTTGACTATACAGTTTTGCAAACATTCTCTTTTTAAAAAAAAAATTAATATATTTAATGGGAATACCTTAAAAATTTTTAAAAACTTTACTATCTTGTTGGACATCCAGAGGCATCTATCTTTGATTAAATATCAAATTTTACAAACTTTATAGCAAATATATTTAAAGTGTTATTACATTTATTAACTACTTGCTAGTCATTAACAATAATTTCTTTTTATTTTCTATATATAGTTAGTTATTATTTACCTTATAGTATTAATAGTTATTTAGCATAATAATTATTAAATAGTAAAAGTCCTAAGAAATCACATTTTGATGTTGAATGACAGTTCTTAATTCCTGTTGCTATAATATGGGATGGTTAATAGTACCAGATGAAAAATAACTATTGCTAACATAATAATTGAATATTGGAGAAAACAATTTTCTATGCAGGCCTTTGAGATGACATTGTTCTCCTTTAAAAATAAATAGCACTCACTCTTCAATGGCTATAGAATCTCAGTGTTGTAAGATGAAAAATTTTGGGAGGTCTGTTGTACATGATGTGCATATAGTTAACACTACTGCATTGTACACTTAAAATGTTTAAATGCTAAATTCCATGCTATGTGTGTTTTACCACAATAAAAAAAAATTAGCATGCATTGGATTAAGCAAGGACAGCAAGAGAGTATAACTACTTTGGAAAAGACTCATGACTTCCCCATTTTCAATATCATGTAGAATTATATAACGTCATCAAGACTGAAATATTTAAATAGAAATACTATTAACTATAAGTTTTTTCTTTATATCATTATGTATACTTTATGAAAGTGTTGATGTTCAACAAGTTCCACAAAGACATGGATTGAGTAACTGCAAATAGGTCAACTCAACAACCTTTATTGTGATTGGTTGGCATCTGAGTATTCTGATAATAATTCCTTTAATATATTTCAACAAAATGAACAACATGTATTTGACGTATTTCAATAAAATGCACAATTCATGTTCGATATAATTAACAAAATTCCTAGGATGCATGTATGGAATAAAACTTAAGCATGCAAAAATATTAGCTATTATTTCACAAGCTGGAGGATTAAGACATTTTTAGTGCTTCTGGGTAATTATGGACCAAGCAAGCTGGGCTTAACACTGTGCAATATAATTTCAGATAATGTGTTTAAAATGCTGTTGTTCAATGTTTACTTGTTCATCATGAACCAAACACTCAACAGGTACTCTGAATATGGAGATGAGTTAAGACCCCGCTTCCACATTCCATGATCTCACAATAAAACGTGGTGAGAAGTATCTCAGCAAATACCTTGTAGAATAATAATATAAGAAGAGAAGTAGAAATATTCAAATTTTACAACAAAGAAAACATAGAGGGATGTTTCTTCAGGATTAACTGGAATAGAAAAAAGCAAGTATTTCCCTCACAATTTGTCCCCATAGTGTGATATATTTAAAAGGTAAGTGTCTTCTAAGATGAAGATAAAGAGAGATATAAGAGCAATGTCTCATGGAAAGTGGTTTGTTCAGCTGAACCTCCTGAGCATCTAATAAAATAGTATTTGCTATGGATATTTCAGGAAATATGCAAAATATCCATTGTAGCAGTCTTGAGCTATATATGGGGCTCATTCAACTTACATTTACATGCTTTCCTTTGTAATACATAGGTCCCAAAATACAGTATTGGAAGTTCTAACGTGGATTCTAAAATTGAAAAGATTTCTAAGAGAGAGTTAGTCTTTCATGATTGGTTGATTTAAAAGTCTTCAAAGTGGTTGTAATGAGAATGACAATTGATGCATTGATTAAATTGAGATAACTAGCTCAGCATACAGGTGATAATGTGATTTTTCCAAAAATGACATTGAGAAAAATGAGGACAAATAGTTCATAGTGCAGATCTCTGCAAGGCCAGGAGTGTATTAAATAAGAAGGATAGGCATAATATTTATTGTAACATTATGTTAATATTTTAAACTATATTATTTTATATGAATAACTGCATATTCACATTTTATTTGTAATTTTGGGTGGAAACACTTTTTTTTCCTTTTTTTATGTTTTATTTTTAAGTTCAGGGGTACTTATGCAGGTTTATTACATAAGTAAACTTGTGTCATGAGGGTTTGCTATATAGATTATTTTGTCACCCAGATGTTAAACCTAGGATGGTGGAAATATTTTAAGTGTTTTTTTCTTTTGATGTCTATTTTTTTGCGTGAATTGAGAGTCGGTAAAACTGAGAGTAAAACTGAGATTCACATGTTTGAAGAGAATGAGAGATACTTAGTATTCTATAACTGGAAAATCAAAGAAAGAGCTCAATAGAGAGTTCTCTTGAGTGGAAAAAACAAACAAACAAAACAGATGCTAAGTGTGCTGGTTATGCTACTTGTAGTCTTAGAATAATATCGACATTTTTTTTTACCAGGATCTATAACAGATTATAAACTTGGCCCTACTTACATATGTGATCTCAAAAGGTTACACTATGCCATTTTAATTGCCTGATTACATGTCCCTCTCTGAGAGGTATTGAGTGTCAACCTTCCCTCTTAGTGGACTCCCCTTTCTCCAGCACAGTACTCCATAAAACCCTGTTGTTTTTGGTTAAATTTTAATTACTTTTAAAATTTGTTTACATATTTGATATAAGCTCCATAAATAATAGCAACATTTTCCTCTCTAATTTTATTTTGAAGTATCAGCATTTATCTATGAGTTTAAAAATTTTTATTAGTTCAGTTTGGTCTGTAATTGACTCAATTAACATGTGTGGTAGTTAAGCTACAACTAATTCTGTATTGTTTAATAGATCCCTAGCTTGAGACCGAATATTGCTCATTTTTAAATTCATATGTGAATAGGTATGACAGGCACATTATGGGGTTGATCATCAGGGGCATAGTTGATGAAGGTTTAAGGAGCACTAATGCTTTTACTAATTCAATAAATATTGAGCATAAACCACAATCTGTATGCTAGACAAATGAATAAAGCAACTAAGGCGTTGCAACCCCTTGACACTTACACTCACATTGATACAGGCAGGAAATAAGCAATATTCACAACAAATAAGTAAATTAAGGTACATGATAAAGTGATGATTGGTATGAATAACAATAAAATAAACAACAGAAAGAGCACTGTAATTGGCAACAAAATGGTAAGACAGAAAGCTGGAGAGGAGGAGATCCTGGCAAAGATTTTGTGATAGGATTACATCTCTTTCTTTACACATTCAATCACACTACTTGATGATTCTGAAAGGAATATTATTTACTTAATTGTAATTTTCAGTGTATTTGTTGGGAGAAGGGAGGAAAGTAAAATGATGCAAAGAAATACACTCTAAAGATAAAACGGTCAATAGGTTTATCATTTAAAGTTGCAAAAGTCCCTCTTAGATCAGAAAGATATCCTGTGGGTGCTTTAAGAAATATTAGTGTCTCACTTTTTTTTTTTTTTTTTGAGACGGAGTCTTGCTCTGTCCCCCAGGCTGGAGTGCAGTGGCAGGATCTCGGCTCACTGCAAGCTCCGCCTCCGCCATTCTCCTGCCTCATCCTCCCGAGTAGCTGGGACTACAGGTGCCCGCCACTACGCCCGGCTAATTTTAGTACTTTTAGTAGAGACGGGGTTTTACCGTGTTAGCCAGGATGGTCTGGATCTCCTGACCTCGTGATCCACCCGCCTCAGCCTCCCAAAGTGCTGGGTAGTGTCTCACTTTAAAATTTTGGCCGTCACTTTAAAAAGGATTAAGAACAAACAAAAAGAAAAGTCAAAATTATTTTTTAAGTTGAGTAAAATACTCTGTAATATGAGATATTGATGAAGTTAAGGATAAAAAGTTGCAAAATATTTTTGTCACATGGAAGCAATATGTAATATTAAATAATGGGGTCAAATATAGTAATAAAGTATTGTACTTTTCATAAGAAAGGCGAGTGTAAAATTGTCACATATTATCACATCTACCTGTGGAATACAAGCATTAATATAAACAAAAGCGTCCTTCCATCAGACTCTGAAGTACCTAGTTATGTCTATGGAAAAAACATAGGCACAAGCAAAGTAGTAAGAATTAAAATATCATGGCATACAAACAAAAGAGTGCATATGGATATAGTCTGACATTCATTCTAAAAAACAACACTTTATAAGTATGCTTTTTAAAATATTAATATTATTACTAAATGTGATATAAGCCAACAACGATGCTGAAGGTGCTTTTAAGAATTATGATTTTTTTCATTTTCAAGAAACATAAATACCTTGCTTAGAGGTAGTACATAAAATTGATAAAATGCCACAATTTTACTAAATGTTCATATAATCAATCATCAGTAAACTTTTAGTTCATCAAATAAATTCTGATATTTTCCCCAAAGGTAGACATAATATAGGTAAGAAATCACCATAAATATTACTTAACCTGGAATAAAAACAAAGAATATTTTCAAAGTGAGGAGCTTTGATCATTGAATATGTGTTTTTAGATATGTTTTATAGAAAAAAATAAATCAATTGTTTATATGAGAAAGAAGAAAGTTGTGAGTTTAAGCAAGGGGTTACACCTTGGAGATTAGAAAAACCAATTCTATGAACAAGGTCATTTGGTCTTTGATATGCTTCTTCCCTCTCTACACTTTCGCCATGATAAGGCACTAAGTGAAAAGAAAGGAAAATTTTTAATGGCAATTTAAAAATTGATTCCAGAGTGAAAAGCTTTTTCGAGTATTTCAAAAAAGTAGCCAGTGTACAGCACTAGAATACTAAACAACTTGTAGTTATTTCATTTAAAATAAAAGATTAAATCAAATGTTTAAAACAGTTGGCAAAATTATACACATAAGTAGAGATAATTATATAGCTTTTACTTATCATTGGAAGATAAGACTATTCTACTAAACAATATCTGATTTATTAATTTTCTTTGCTGTATTTTTCCAGAGTACCGTTATAAATCCTGGAGATAAAGATCACTGCAACTTTCAGTTTGCAGTGATTATTGTCACAAATTTTACCTCACATGTCATAATTTACATGACTGTACTATAAGGCATATCTATTGGCTTTTGCTTTCAAATGTTAAGGTTTTTTGTTTGTTTGCTTGTTTGTTTTAAAGACAGTGTCTTGCTTCGTCACCCAGACTGTAGTGCAGTGGTGTGATCATAGCTCACCGCAGCCTTGAACTCCTGGGCTCAAGTGATTCTCCTCCTTCAGCTTCCCCAGTAGCTAGGACTACAGATGTGTGCCACTATGCCTGGCTTGTTGTTGTCGCTGTTGTTGTTGCTGTTGTTGTTGTATAAACAGGCCTTGCTATGTTGTGCAGATCAGTCTCAAACTACTGGCCTGAAGCAATCCTCCAGCCTTAGCCCTCCACAGCACTGGTATTGCAGGTATGAACCACACTGCACAACCTGGTAAAAATATATTTTGATACTCTGTTGTTGTCAAATTGAGAGATGCTACTCAGTAATATTTGTGCACTTAAAACATGAATTAAAGAGTAATTATGAGAAATCTACCTTGGTCTGTAGATTCCTAAAATTAGAGATCTCTCCCAATACTGTTCCAGTTGGGTCTATCTTCACCTCCCACTTGGAGCATTAAGAAAAATCTTCCTAACAGACTTACATATGTTTTTAGTGCACCCATTTTAAAATTTTCCATAGAGTGGGAAAAACAGTGCTTTTATGAAACTATGATCACATCACATTCAGTTTTAACTTAGTTCATTAGTTTCCTTTGCTCTTGCTCAAAGCCAAAAGCCAAAACTCATGTTTGCTAAAACTCCATTAAAGATTTAGTCCATTGCCTACCTATGAGCCTTACTTCCCTTGTCTATCTGCCTAGCTCTAATTACTCCAGTTGACTGGAATATAGTTATTTTTGTCAGTGGCACCCTTCTCTCATTTTTGTATTCTGGGAAGACATCCCAATTATTCTTCAGAACTTAAGAAATATCAGCATGCCTACCTATCAGTAGATATATTTTATCTTGTCTTTGGAACGAATATGTGAGCATCAGTGAGATGTATATTTTATGGACCACATAATGACTACTATTTTTCAAGGAACCTCCTAACCTAGCAAGGACATCATTGGTTTAAAAGGAAACTGTGACAAATTCCATTTTCCTCAGGAAAAAAAAATTTAGAAATGGGAAATAAGTTAACATAAAAATATAAAATATATAAATCTCAGATTTTTTCAAATATGTTTTATAGATACAGTATTGATTCAATTTCAAATGTTGTTTGAATTTCTTCACAATAACTTAAATATGAGAGGAAGTCAAAATATATTTGAACTAATATAGAGATTTGTTAAACTTACTGAATAGGTAGAAACAAGATTATAATTCATAAACAACAATAAGCTTGTACACATCTAAATTTTAAGGCATCAATGACATCTAAAATGATAGTATTTTCAGGTAAAACTTTTTTCTTCACATAAGGAACGTTTACTTATAAACTAATATTATTGATATGGCTTGGCTGTGTTCCCACCCAAATTTCATTTTGAATTATAGTTCCCATAATCCTCATGTGTAGTGGGAGGGACCTGGTGGGAGGTAATTGAATCATGGGGGCAGTTACCTCCATGCTGTTCTTGTGATAGTGAGTGAGTTCTCACAAGACCTGATGGTTTTACAAAGGATTTTCCCCTGCCCCCTTCACTCTGCACTTCTCCTTGCTGCCACCCCATGAAGAAGGACGTTTTTACTTTATCTTCTGCCACGATCATAGGCTTCCTGAGGCCTCACTAGCCATGCTAGGTGTGAGTCAAACCTCTTTCCTTTGTAAATTACTGAGTCTCAGGTGTGTCTTTATTAGCAACGTGAGAACGGACCAATACAATTATGTTTAAATATTTATATATAATTATAAACTAACAAAACTGGACACTAAAATTAGAGTATGTGGTAAAAATTTCCATAAGAAGGCTGTATCTGTTTCTAAATGATACGGTCTTGGTACAGCAACTGCTTGAGCCCCCAAGGTCAGCTCCCTCTGTCTACCTTTAGCAAAGAAAGGGTGGTGATAATATCACCAAAGCAACCAGTGAGTGGAAAGGTCTGAGGATAACAGTTATATACAAGGCAAATCAAGCCAACTAATGCTTGAGATTATGAACTTTATAATTTTTAATTAAAACTCTACTGGATATATTTTAACTAAGATTTCTTTCCCATTTTAAATTGTGATTATACAATTAATTTTCTTTTTATTTTGGTTGTCAAGTGAACTTTGTTGAGATATTTCCCTTATATCTTACTATCTGGGCATTGCACATACCTTGGCATTGCACATACCTCTGTTTATGCAATCTATGATACCATAAAGGTGGCAGCAACAGTGGTGTAGCCCACATTCTGGGTAGTACCGAGAATATCTTTAATGGTTTTAGAAGACTCTCTGGCTAAAGATCAGCAATGCATGTGTTGGGAAATGTTGACAATCTCATCAAAAGTGATCTTTCCACTATGTTTGATGTTCTGTTTCTTTCTCCTAGCAGTTCCTTCAGGGATTCGATGATCAGGCCAGAGGCAAAAAGCACCCCCTCAATCTGGGCTTGTCGGTTCTAAATGGTCAGTTTCACTGTAATCCTCAGACCCTCCCAGTCATGGGTTGCCTTGGTGATATTATTGCCAATCTTTGCTGAAGGTAGACCCAGGGGGCTGATCTTGGGGGCCAGGGCAGATGCTGCACCAGCTTTGTCACCAGAGTACTTCAGTTATGTGACTTTGAACTCATTGTGGTTGAATTTAGGCGACATTGTGGAGGCGGGAGGTGTCACATGAAGCTAGATATTGGGCAATCAAAGAAGGATGCACCTTGGCCTTCTCTGATCCAAAGGCTGAAAGCTAAAATTGTGACTTTCTTCAAATTTTAGTATGTATTTGGAGGCATCAGTTTTACTAAATTTACTTGATTATATTAATTTACGTTAGTTTATTCTGTTAGGAATTCACAAAGATCCATATTTAAAACTTATAGTTTATTTTTATAATTTACTTTCAAGGACATAAATATGATTAATATTAGATGATTTTTTAAAATAAGGATATGCTAATGTGAACCTCATTATTCTTCTTGTATGGGTCCAGATAGCTACGTGTAAAGTCACCACAAAAAGGTCAGTGCCTGTTCATGCTAATTCTTAATTATGTTTTTTAAATAAAATATATTTAATGTTTTTATAATTAACACATAATAATTGTACATATTCATGGGGTACAATGTGATGTGGTAATGCACATATATATAGTATAATGATGAAATTGAGGTCATATCATATCCATTTCTTTAAAAATTTATTATTTCTTTGGTAGAAACATTCAAAATCTCTTCTAGCTGTTTTGAAATATAAAATACATTGTTATTTGCTATAGTCATCCTCCTGTGTAATAGAACACCAAAGCTTAGTCTTCCTGTCTAGCTGTAACATTGTATTCATTGGTCAACCTTATTCAGTTCCCCCAACACCCCTACTCTCCCCAGCCTCTGGTAATCACTATAATCACTATTCTACTCTCTATTTTTATGAAATTGACTTTTTTAGATTTTACATATGAGTGAGATTATGCAGTGTTTGTCTCTTTGTACCTGGCTTATTTCACTTAACATAATGTGGTCTAGGTTCATCCATCCATGTTGCCACAAGTTACAAGATTTTATCCTGTTTTACAGTTGAACTATAATCCATTGTATTATACTATGTGTATATATATATTCCACATATATATATATATATAATGTTTCCTTTATTCATTAATCATGAGATGGGCATTCAGGTTGACTCCATATATTGGCTATTGTGAATAGTGCTGTAACATACTTGGATTTGCAGACTGATTTCATTTCCTTTGAATATATATCCAATAATGGGATTGCTGGATCATATGGTACGTTAAATCCACTGCATGTATGGGAGACCTTGAGGACAAATATATTCTTAACATTCACAGTTTCACAGATATAAAATTCACTCTTACTGTAGATATTAGCAACATGAGTAGGTAATTGTTTTCCTTTCCATATTAAGTCGGTAAGTTACACCTCCTCACTTAAAGGAACCACTTTGCAAGTTGTCTTTGGCATAGTCACATTTCCAGCATCACTACTCTTGCACTTTGGTGCCATTATTAAGTAAAATGAAGGTTACATGAACAAAAGCACTATGATACTGGGACCATTGATCTGAAAACCAAGATAGCTACTCAGTCAGTAATGGGTAACATATATCATTGTACACTCATTTTAGAAAATCATGCGTACATGCAAGCAAACACACCTCTACTAACACCACCACCACAGAGAAAAAAATTTAAAGCATTACAATTCTATTAATCACAGTTTCTATTTTTAAAATCTATGAATGTAGAGAAGAAAAAATTAAATTCAAAGGAAAACACAGTCAAAAAGAAGCCAACTAACCTGGTTAGAGAACAACCATTGGCAACATAAGCATGCCTCACACTCAAGCAAACCTTTTTAAAAAGAGGACAGATAGCTGAGGTAAATAGTAACAGATTTAGCACTTACGACTTTCTTCAGTGTAAATCACCCACTTTCCTAAAGTGTTGGTCCTGTTCTGGGATAGCCTGTGATATGCCTGATTCAACAACCCACTCCAACTTTAATACTTTCTTTTTTTTTAACCTATTTTTCTCAACTATAATTCAGTAAATACAGAAAAACCAGAGGTTGAAATGTATCTTTAGCACATGCCATTAAAAAAATGTTCTGAAACTATGGGTCGAAAGAACCAAATTCCTGTAAAACTAAAATATTGAAGATATTACTAGATCATGTACTACATTTTGTCAGATTCCTGAAAGTGTTACTAAAGAAATGTGAAAAATGTCTTCTTATTGTTAGAGAACTGGAATTTGGAAGATAAATTTTGGTGTTTAGGAAAACAGAACAGAATCTAAGAAGATTAAAGCCTTCTAGAGAGGGTTTGTTGAATTAATCTACTTATATTTACACTGCTATCACATGCATAAATATTATATATATATTAGGTAGAACGACTGATATAGATAAATAGAAGATAGCTTAAACAGATTTGGGAATACAGTCATACCTCAGAGATATTGCAGGTGCACTTCCAGACAACTTGCAAAAAAGCAAATATTGCAAGAAAGTGAGTCACACTAATTTCTTTCAATTTACTTTCCCAGATTCATCAGAGGAATCGTTATCTATAGCAGTTATAGCCTTACAAACTATATTTCTTAACTAATAAGACTTCAATGTCAAAATTACTCCTTGATCCATGGGCTGCAGAAAAGGTGTTGTGTTAGCAGGCAAGAAAACAACATTCATCTCATTGTACCTCTTCATCAGAGCTCTTGAGTGCATTGTCAATGAGCAATAATAATTTAAAAGAAATTTTTTTTCTTGTAAAGTAGGTTTCTACAGCGAGTTTAAAATATTCAATAAGCCATGTTGTAATTGGATATGCTGTTATCCAGACTTTGTTGTTCCATTTCTAGGGCATAGGCAGAGTCAATTTAGGATAAATCTTAAGGACCCTAGACTATTCAGAATGACAAATGAGCATTGGCTTCCACCTAAGTTCCCCAGCTGCATTAGTCCCTTGTAAGAGTCATTTGTCCTTTTAAGCCTGTTCTTTGAATACTTTTTTTTAATGGATGGGGTCTTGCAATGGTGCACAGGCTGGACTTGAACACTTGTGCTCAAGCAGTGTTTCTACCTCAACCCTCTGGGACAACAGGCCTGTGCCACCACACCCACCTGTCTTTTAAAGCTTTGAAGACAGGAATTGACTTGTCCTCTCTAGCTATGGAAGTCCTTGATGGTATCTTTTTCCAATAGAAGGTTGTTTCTACTACATTGAAAATGTATTGTTTGGTGTAGCCACCTTCAAAAATTATCTTAGCTAGATCTTCTGGATAATCTGCTGCAGCTGCTACACCAGCACTTGCTGCTTCACCTTGCACTGTTATGTTCTGGAAATAGCTCCGTTTGTTAAACGACAAGAACCAACTCTCTACTAGCTTCAATTTCTCTTCAGCAGCTTCCTCATCTCACTCAGCCTTCAGAGACTTGAAGTCAGGAATTGCCCTGGATTAGGTGGCTGATTTGATCTCTTCAGACCGCTAAAATTTCTCCATATGATCAACAAGGCTGTTTTGGCTTCTCATCGTTCATATGTTCGCTGAAGTAGCACTTGTAATTTCCTTCAAAACTTTTATTTTGAATTCAGAACTTTGCTAACTGGCACAAGAGGTCCAGCTTTCAGGCCTGTCTCAGCTTTCAACATGCCTTTCTCACTAAGCTTAATTATTTCTAGTTTTTTATTTAAAGTGAGAGACATGTGACTCTTTTATATGAACACTTAGAGGCCAGCGAAGAGTTCTTAATTGGCCTGCTTTCAATTGTTGTGTCTTAGGGAAAAGGGAGGCCTGAGGAGAGGGAGAGAGATGGGGAAACGGCCCGTTGAGGGAGCAGTCAGAACACACACAGCATTTATGCATCAAGTTTGCCGGCCATTTATATGAGCATGATTTGTGGCACCCCAAAACTATTACAAAAGTAACAGCAAAGATTACTGATCACAGATCACAATAATAATTATAATAATTATTATTTTAAAAGTTTAAAACATTGTGAGAATTACCAAAATGTGACACAGAAACATGAAGTGAGCATGTGCTGTTGGAAAAATAATTCTGATAGTACTGTATGATTCAGGCTTGACACAAGCCTTTTATTTGTATAAAAATCACAGTATCTGTGAAGTGCAGTAAAATGAAGCAAAATTCAATAAGGTATGTCTGTATATGGTATTAATTTATGAGAATTAATATGAATGCTCAGGGTATAAAATTTCATATTGTTAGATTTTAATACCAAAGTCCAGATATCAATAGAATATAGTGTCAACGGGGTTTCACCATGTTAGCCAGGATGGTCTTAATCTTCTGACCTTGTGATCCGCCCGCCTCAGCCTCCCAAAGTGCTGGGATTACAGGCTTGAGCCACCTCGCCGGGCCTTGAATTTTTAAAAGAACACTTCTGCTGCTGGGGGTATATTCAAAAAAAGGAAATCTACATATCAAAGAGATACCTGCATGCCTGTGTTTTTGCAGCACTATTCATGAAAGGCAAAATATGGACTCAATCTGTGTCCATCAGTGAGTGAATGGATAAAGAAAATGTAGCATATATACACAATGGAATATAATTCAGCCATAACATATAATAAAATCCTATCATCTGTAGTAACATGGATGGATCTGGAGGTCATTATGGTAAGTGAAATAAACCAAGCACAAGAAGACAACTATTGCATGTTCTCACTCATATGTGGAAGATTTAAGAAGTGTATCTCCTGAAGAGAGAAATTACTGGTTACCAGAGGCCAGGAGGGGTGGGGAAGAGTGGAGGAAATAGATAAAGAAAGGTTAATTAATAGGTAAATATATACTCTTACACAGAAGAAATAAAACTTGAGGATTAGTGGGGTGACTATAGTTAACATAGTTGTTTGTAGACTTCAAAATAGAAAAGAGAATAATTTGAATGTTCCTAAAGAAATTATAAATATTTAAGGTGATGGATATCCCAGTTACCCTGATTTGATTATGTAAATGTACCAAATTGTCACATGTACCCCCAAAATATGAACATCTAATATGTATCAATGAAAATAAACAAATATAATAAACATTTAAAAAATCATATATAAATATTATTT
This sequence comes from Pan troglodytes, assembly GCF_028858775.2. Lineage (NCBI taxonomy): Eukaryota > Metazoa > Chordata > Mammalia > Primates > Hominidae > Pan > Pan troglodytes. The sequence goes on along the minus strand of NC_072412.2, from coordinate 74,339,646 downwards.
ATGATTTGATGGTTTATTTTCTTCTATCTATGGAGTTTTTCCTTATTTTGGTTTTTTTATATAAAAGATAGTATTTGAATATTTAAAACAAACAAATGAGACCCTTAGCATTAACTGTTACGCTGTTTATTTTATTTCAGTTTACTTGTTTATTCTGATTGCTCAAGTTAGCATCAAGGAGTTTATCTAGAGTTAAGATCTGGGGAAATGGTGGTGTTTGATTGCATTTCTTTGCTCAGAAGATATGTGGAAATGCCCTCGAATGTTCAATTATCTATGTTAGATTTTACCATTTTAATCCCTTGGAAATATTATTTATTCTTTGAGAACTTATGACTCACTTTTAGAAGTTATATATATGTTTTGTTCCCATTATAAGAAAGTATTTCTTCACATAGAGGGTGTTGCATTATGTATTACACAAGTGTCATTATATGAAGATATACAATAATTTTTTTTACGAAGTTTGCCTATATAAGCCACTGCAACAACACAAATAATGATGTTGTCATGCTTTATAATATATTGTTTGGTCCAAAATTAATTTTATGTACAAAGGTGTCTTAGAGACATAAAGCTGTAAACTTCTCATAGTCAGTCTTTATATTATTTTTTTCTGTGTAAAATTGAGAGATGTGAGACCAAGAGACAATTTAATTACCTATTGTTACATTTATTATAAACAGCTTGTTAAGCAACAAAAGAAATTTTCACGTTAGCTATTGGAGAAATACATGAATTTATAATAGCTATTTTTATAATGAAAAAGAATAAGAAGTGCTATAACGTAACATGTTTTTACTCTTTGTGCAAGCTCATACTTATTTTGAAGAACCTCACTTTTTTCTAAATGTCAAAATAAGAATTTGAATGTTAGTTTTCTTCACTTGTGATTTCATTGGTTTACTTAATTATCAACAATTGGACACTGATAATTTCTGTCTCTTACAGCCTCAATGATTAGTATTGTTTCTGGAGATTATAGTTTCATCTGCATTTCCAATTTGATTATAATAACGTTCATAATTAAATTGATTTACAAAAGATACTAAATTTTAAAATAATTTAAATATTAGAAATACATCCATAAAACTTTAAAGAGCAGTTTTTTTTTTGGCAGAGTGTCTATTTTTTCAGCAAGTAATATTTTATCACTGACTGTTTAGAATTACCTGTACATGATGATAACAGGAAACAGACTCACTTTTAATCATTATCATTATTGTTTTAAAATCTCTCTATATAACATGAACAATTATTCCTTACATTTGAGAGCAGATTGTGTCTAGTAATCCAACAAGGTCGTATTCTTCCTCACAACTTGTTCTTCCTTGTAATGGCTGGTAGGTATATTCTAATAGCATTTTACAATACGGAAATTTTTCAAAATTGTTAAAATGTGAAAAGACACATCTTTGAACTTGTGAAACAGACTGTGTATAGTTAGAGACAAAATGTATGTTAAGATATATATCTATCATGTATATCTGTATTATATACATGTATACACACACACAAACACATAAAAAAAGATTCATTTAAATAACCTCATATATGACCAGAATAAATAGCCAAATTTTGAAGGTTTGTATAATTTCTGTAGCTAGCATATGTAAGACAATAAATAACAAGTAAATAATGAATTCCCAATGCGCATATTATCCAAACATTACAGAATCTGTATTAACATCTCAATAATTAATATAAAGCATTTAGCAATCTGTTCTTATGGAAATTATCATTTCCTTATTCTATTTGCATTGTGGTTTTTAATAATCTGAAGTTTTCCACACCAACCTAACTCTATGTCTTTGAAATTGCCACTTATTTGTATTATGAGATGCATATTAAGCATAGAAAATTCTGTGTTTTTGTTTACAATTTCCCATCTTCAATACAGTATTTTCTTCTATGATTTTTTTGGTAAACTCTTTCTTTATTGAAGTAAGATCTTCTTAAGAAGATAAATGTGGACATTTATGCGGAAGAAAGTTGTCACCTAAAATACATATGCCTTACTTGTCACATAAGTATATGTATGCATTTTTGAACATGACCAGATTTTCATAGTTGCATCCTTCCTATTTGTAATGCACTATTACATATTTAGTGTAACACTGATATAAATAATAGAATATATACTTTAAATTTCCCCTTTCCACTGCTTTTATTGGAGAATAACCATTTGTTTTATTACCTCTATTCTACTTTATTGAACCCACCACTTTTCCTGTGCTTTTGTCCTAACCAAATCCACATATAGATTGTAGTTGTCATACTAATATTGTATCAAAACTGGGAAATAAAGAGTTAAACACAAGTTGTAGCCTATTCACCTCTATTGGGAACCTCTGTATGATGTAATGAATGACCCCCAAAAATCTACTTCTAAACATGATAATGATCCCCAACTTGATCTCTTAGCAGAAAGTAAAAATTATATTAAATTTTAAATTGATTTTAGTATTATTTCTGCTCAAAACTGTTTGCCTTAATCTAAAACAATAATGGACCATAATTCTGGAGCAAAAGGCTACATTTTTTTTGGTGGGAAATATGGGAAATATGAGCATCAGAGATGCTTGGACTTCTCTAAGAAAAGAATGTTTTGCCTCTATCTGGTGATTCTCTGTAGTAATTGAATTTTTAGTAACGTTAGTATTGGATGAGTTTTATAGTGTGTATGAGTCAAAATTAACATTTCAATTCTTTTTCTTATGATGTAATGAATTCTTCTGATTGCATGTGATTTGCAAAAATCACCATTATGTATAGGGTGGAATATGTTTGGATTGCAGTATGTCTTCTCTTCACCAAACCTTCTACTGGTAATAGTAGCCTTTACTCAATTAAGGTCCTATTTTTATTTTTATTATTATTTCTATTTATCTTTATTAGCGTTATTATTTAAGCAGTTCTATAAATGCTATTTCCATAGCTTTTTTATTCCAATTTTGAAAAATGCAAATATATTTGGAAACATTTAATTTATTTGTCTTTGATGTAACTTAAAATGAATGCATCATGTTCAAAATTTTTGTTTTTGTTTAATACTTTCTCTGCAATGTTTAGTTCAATTATGGCAGTTCTGATCGAAATTCAGTTGCAAAATCACGGCTGAGTTACTTTAAAAAAAAATCCTATAATGCCTTCCCAAAACTAACTCTGTGAGTTTTAAAGTTGGAACATGTAGTAGAAGATAAGTTTTAAGCAGCTGAAAATATATTTAAACCAGGATAGATTTAAACACTCTAGAGTTGGAGTAACTAAATTAAAGTTACCCGAACATTCTGACTCTTTTTCTTTTATTGGTCCTGAAAGGAGGGAGTAGAGGAAATGGCTTTCAAAAGCAGAGAGCAGCTGAAATGTATCAGGTATATCTTGAATTAAAATGATCTACTATACTGACAAGAAACTAGCAACCTTGAATTGCTGTTCAGATTTGTTGTAGTTAATAATCCTGAGTGTTATAGGGTCATCTTTAAAACATATTAACTGCACTACACTATTAAATGTCTGTAGATGAAATGTGTGTTATTATGAATGAAGAATATGGGTCTATGTGCATTTGGGGGTAATTTGGTTTCTTTCAGCATGATTTATATATAGGCATAGAGATAACTTAATCCACAAGAGATGTGCAAGTAATTTATTTCCAACCATTGATGTAAAACTGGACAATAATTTATATGCCTTTTAATGGGATGCTGCAGCCAAGGCATATGACATTGAATGATACAGAAATTTTGTCACTGTACTGTTTATCTTTGGCTTGCACACTTGGACATTTCTGATACAATATCAAATGATTCTCTTTTTGTATGTGTGGATACACACACACACCACAAACACATTATCTGGCATGGTTTCAAGTAGAAACTAAATGCTCAATGTTCAGTGTTGGCAGTTTTTACTTAAATTAGATGGCTACCATATTTCAGTCAAGAAATAGATTACAACATTATTAGGTGCCAAAACAAATAAATTTCAGGACATCACATAAGAAGAAATTTTATTTCATAAAGAGTATGATGTTCCTTTCTTTCCTACTGAGGCTGTCATAGAATTTTACTTGGCACATGGTACTTTTTTTCTCATGAGTGTTTTATTATTTATTCCATAGGAATGATTATGAGCTACTTCAATTTTATTTTACCTTAGTTTTTAATCTTATAAAGTATTATAATGAGCAAAAGAGAACATGCATTTACTATCTAATAAAATATATTTCAGAAAAAAGTATTCCATTCTTGCATACAACTAATTACACAAAACTAACAAAAACAACTTTTAGATTATCTAAATGTCAGAGATTATATATATTATTTTTAATAACTCACAATGATGAAAATATATATTTATAATTTAACCTGAAATTATAGGCCAAAAACAAATTTTAATTCTTTAATATGCTATCTATAATAGATATACTATCTATATGATAAATTTTCATTTTATCAGCAAATTTTTTCTCGAAGAAAACTCAATTGCCCTTCTACTATTGGTAGTGGTTATTTTTTCCTTTGAACATAAGTTCATTTTTATCAATTAAATAGTGCAACCTTGGAACACTAGTGCTGTTAAAGATGGACCTATTCAATTCTAGTTTTCCCACAGATTACAATGGAAAGTTCTTGACAGAATATATAAAAACAGCTATCCAAGGACTCTGAAAAATAAACAAAAGCACGTGGATTGAAACGGGATTCAAAACCTCAAGAAAGACCTGTACAGCACTGAGGTGATTTATTTTTGTCTTCTTTTGTTTCTTTTTTAAACCTTTGGCCCAAGGATGGGCCTGAGTCCTGGAATTGCTTAATAGGCACAGGCAGCAAAGCCTCCAGAAGAAACCCATCTTTTCCAACTACAAAGCTGGCAAAAATAAATCCTGTCAGCTGGAGAGTGCATGAGGAATCCCTATTAGCTGCTTGTTAGCTGTTGCTTTTTGTTTGTTTAACATTTGTATACCAATCCCAGTGAAGAAACTATACTCTGGGATGTCGAGAATGTCGAGAAGGAACTAAACTCTGGGATGTCAATGGCAGAATGGTCCTCAAACATCCCAAGGAAAACTCATGTCTCAGTTAAAAAAAAAAAAAAAAAAAAAAAAAAAAACAACAACAAAAAAAAAAACAGGAAAAAGGACCTTGTTTCTCCAAAGAAAAAGGGGAAAAAACACCATTATTTCCCCTTTTATCTCACTGCATTACTACAAGGGAACTATAAATAATCAGTCAATAGTATAGTAATGTACAGTCAAAGCATAGTACATTTACCACAGTATTTAGAGAATTGAGCTTGCTAATATTAATACCAGCAAAGTAGTTTGGAAGAAATATGAGTTTATTCCTTTTATGTAGATATTACAACAGATTTCAGCACTGGCTCGACTCCCACTCTCTTCAACACTATTCCTGTCAAAATTTTCTTGTTAATTGTAGTCATGTAAATAATACTGGAAATATCTTGGCATCTATAATTTTGATCCTATTCACTCCAGTCTCTGGACATCACATGCTATGGCTCCAGGTCACTTAATTTGATGTAGCAACACCTGAATCTAGAAGCCTATCAGAACCTTGCACATATCCTTCACTCCCTTGTCTCCTTTAACTTCATTTTGCTACTCTGACCAAACAAAAATCCAGTCTCAAGTTGTTTCATGTCTGAACCCACATAGCTAATTATAGCCAGAGTACAATACAAAGCCATAGTAATGGAGCCAATTTAAATTCATACTAATTGACCTAAGTGTGCTCCTTAATGCTTTACTAAAATGTCTCTAGCCCCTTAACTGCCCTACTTCCCTTTACTATCCTACTTCTTTTTATTATCCCACTCTTCTGGATATGTTTAAGGGATTTTCTTTTTTCCTTTAATTTCCACCAAGCTGTTGCACATTCTGAGCTTCCACTTTGACATTGCTCTCCATTTCCCTTAGAAATAAAACAAGGAGATGACCTCTGCGTGCTCCATTCACAGCATCTGCCCACCTGCACCTAAGCCCATACTTTGACTTTTCTCCTGTTACTATTTTCTCCATGTTTCTCTATATTTCTACAAGAGTATTTAATGCCATTTGTATATAAAAATTGTATCCTCCTTAAGTAACTCAAGCATGTTGACAATTTTTCAGTTCCTCTCTTGTATCATCATTTTCTTCATTCTATTGGAAGCTTTCACATATTCAATAAGAAGTTTTTTTTCAATTTTAAAAATAAATAAACTCATGAACAGTCTTCACCTTTCTTTACTGTATTTTTTTTTCTCCTTCCCTTTGCAAACAAAAAGCAACAACCAAAACCACAGTACAAAAATCTTCGAGGTGCTATCTAAGCTCATTTCCTCTATCTTTTCTCTTAATCTTTTTTTCTACCAATACAAATGAAGCTGGCACTTGCCGCACTCCACTGATACTGCTGTTAGGAAGGTCATCAGTAACATCCACTACTCTTAGACTATGGCAAAGTCTCAGTTTTCATTATTCTTGACCCATCCAACACAGTTGAAGGTGAACATTAATACCTCATTTATAAATGAGCCTAAATACTGTCATCATATAATTCTTTGACTACTGTTCTTATCAGCTGAAATGTGCAATATCTTTATTTTGGTAAACTTGATAATGTGATTCAATAAGAAACAAAATCAATGTTACTTAAAATATCCTTGAAACAAATGTTAATGGAATTATGTATTGTGAATATACATAAATATTACTTGGTGTGCTAGTTCATTATTGATTTTGTGCTCAAGGTACATTGCTGACTACTAAATTTTTTGGATAGGAATTAAGGTATTAAAATAGCTTTTAGTTATTTAAAAATTTTCAATATTATCATCTGAATATCCTCTGCCACTAAGTCAATAAAATAGCAAAAATGTAAGCTCCAAAACCAAAACAAAAAAATGTGCATGTATTACCCTGCTTATGCTCTTGTGTATATTTGAGGTTATTGCAATTTTGAAAAACAAAATTTTTACATACTTGATGCTTGACTAGTACATATTATCAATTGAGCAAGAAAATTTGACTACTTCAATTTAAATTTAGCATATTCCCTGAGATTCATTAATGGTAATTATATTATTGCACCAGGTGTTTCCAGAGGAGAATGATATTACTGGAAAGATGATAGTTATGCTGTTAGTAATCTTTTCATAGACTCCAGATAACAGTTTATTAATTGATTGCTTTATAATGCCACAATTTTTTGTTACATAATAAAGCCTCTGGAGTTCAAGATTCTAAAATTAAAATGTCTATTTTTTAATGTAATGTTGGACAGTGTAAAGCCAGATAAATACGTATATATCCATGTAATGGAATATGTAAAAAAAAAATACATAGCTCTACAAAAGAAATCTCAATATTTTTTGATGGATATATTTTACAGCTCACTTTTCCCAATTTTAATGCAAAATAATTAAAAATGTGTTCTTAATGATTGAAAAATAAAAAGCTACTGGATAAAAATACTATACAGCATTTATAATAACAGATAAATGTATTATACTACATAATACAATTATTATAAAATGTTACCAGATACACTAAAAAAGAATGCATAGCCTTAATTTTGCTTTTTTCTTTTTAGTCTACATATATGATACTAAAACATGTGCATCATAATAAAGGAAAAAAGTGAAAAGACAGACTCAGTAAATATAATAAGAGAATATAAATACACAGAAATAGAAAATGCAGACATAGATTATATGTAAATATTTTTATATGATGTCTGTTTTACAACAGACAAAACTGTGTAATACAGTATAAATACTTCTTAATAAGTATGAGAATAACAATATAATTATGAATGAAGGGATTTGAAAACTCTAGGAATACAATATGCATCACTAGGAATAGGTTGCTTAAAACATAAAATAAGCAATTCATTTGATTCGTTCCTCCAATGCCATTAGCAAAAATGGAGATTAATTCCCACTTCATTAGAAGTGAAATGGGAATACTATTACACATTTATAATTAATTATGATAATTTGAAGAGAATAGCTTGTAACACTCCGAAATGTAATTGTATATGTTGATGAATTAATAGTTTTCAAACATTTATTTTAAATGTACACTATGCAGAAGGAATAGGGAATATTCTTGGAGTTAGATATATGAGTGAAATATTATTTTAATTTTAATTTAATTTAATTTAATTTAATTTTTTTGAGACGGAGTCTTGCTCTGTTGTCAGGCTGGAGTGCAGTGGTTTGATCTCGGCTCACTGCAACCTCCGCCTCCCGGGTTCAAGCAATTCTGCCTCAGCCTCCCGAGCAGCTGGGACTACAGGCGCTCGCCACCACGCCCAGTTAATTTTTGTATTTTTAGTAGAGACGGGGTTTCATCATGTTGGCGGGGATGGTCTCTATCTGTTACCTCGTGATCCGCCCACCTCCGCCTCCCAAAGTGCAGGGATTACAGGCATGAGCCACCGCGCCCGGCCTTGAAATATTTTTGGGTTGTATCAGTTTAGAAGAAAATGTATTAAAGTTGTTATTTATTATTTTTGTCTTCTTAGGCTAACCTCCTTTTTTGAAGATAATCTTTCTAGGCTTCTATTTTCAAAACTCGATGGAAATTATTCTCATCTTTGTCACTGAGAACTTCCAAGATCAAATCCTGTGGTCATTTCGTCACTGACATCTGTTTATAGTGCTCACCATAATTAATGATTTTTCATTCACTTAACAAATATTTCTCAAATATACGCTCTGTGGAAAACTAAAGAATAGTAAAATAAAACAAACTTTTGCCTTGATGGCTCTCCATCTTAATGGAGAAAATATTCATCAGTATTTACCAATTCCTTAGTCTTAGAGGCCAACCTCTGTGAAGGAAATGTTCTCAAATAACTCATAATTGAATGTCTCAGGGACAGAAATATATAACTGAATAGTGAAATTATATCTTTTTTACTGTAATATAAGTACTCACTATACTATGAATGAAATTAGATATCATTTAAATTAAATATGATTTGCTTATACTTTATTTTGAAAAGTTTATTATGAAATTATGTGTAAAGTTGCTATGTAGATTATCAGTTTTGTGTGTGTTTGTTTTATACCATCAGTATTATGATATACTTAATGTGGAGACAGACATACATTTGACAACATTTTTTGAAAGTAAGAAAAATGAAAATAAATTTCACTAAGCATAATCTTGTAAGAGAAAAGTTATCTTGACAAAAACAATGGATGAGATATAATTTCAGAAATAATTATGAGTCCCTTACTTGTGCCAACTCAGCCAAATCATCTTCTTTTTAAATATTAAAATTCTATCATAAACTGATATTGGCATTTTTGAACATTTAGTATTAAGGGCTACATACTAAGTAACATACATTTGTTGATTCAATAATCTGCTTAACAAATATTTATTCAATTACTTACATTCTATGATATATACTAGATTTTAATCATTAAAAATAAAATAATAAAACTAAAATAAAAGATATATTCCTCAAGCTCACAGGATGTTAATCTCACAAACCATTATGTCAATTATTTATTAAGGCTCAGATTAGTCCTTTTATAAATCCATTTCTAGGAAATCATATTTAAAGTGTTATTTTATGAAGAAATACATAGTTGCAGGCATTAAATGTCAAAATAACAATTTATAATTTATGCAGAAAATGTATAATCTTTACTAATATATTTTGTTGTTACCTTTTAAGAATGATACTCAAAGATTCATACAATTGGCATATAAATTATTAAACACAAAATTGAATGCCGCTTATTTTCTTTAGTTTACTACCAAAGATGTTGAACTTTCTGAAGAAAAGATTGAAATTCTGAAAAACATTCTAGTAAAAGTCTGCTCTTGTGAAATGTTATCCAATGTCCACAGCTTCAATAGATTGGATTTTGAAGCTTAAACCTTTGAAGTTTAGTTTACTTAATATCATGGAACTTGATTCCTTACTATGAATCAACTTCATAGTAAGCTGTGCTACTCAAACCATTGTGGTCAGTCTTATACATAATATATTTTTTTCTTTCTAAGATTACTTGCAACTCAAAATCATTTTGTATTTGATAGTGGATGTTGCTATACCACTCTTTTCAAAATATGTCCTAAGATATACAAAAATAGCTTCAGATTCTTTCATGTTCAGTCCTTCTTTTTCTTTTCTTCATCTTTTCTTCATATATTAAACTTCTAACATTGGCTTCTTACTTTTTTTTAATGAAAAGGCGACAATTCTGTGTGTGTGTGTGTGTGTGTGTACATCTGTTCAATGATCTGTAGGTATTATTACATTCTCTTAACTTTCTTTCAGTTGGGCATTGCCATGGGAAAAAAATTAAAGTACTTATGCTTTCAGCGTTGATGTCTTTCTAGTACCAAACCTCTGCTAAAGACCTCAAGGAAGGAAGAAATTATGCCTAAGTATACAAAGCTCTTTTTATATAGAGGGAGAATAAAAAGTCAGAGTCAAACTAAAAATCTAGATATTAACCTGTAGATAGTAGTCCTAAATTCTTGAAAAGATACCTTTAAATAGTAAATATATTAATTTCTGAATATGTGTCTTTCTGTTTGATTTTCTATTCAGATATATAGATTTTTATTAAGCAATAATTATACAGATGAAATTATGCCTTCATTTACTTCAAATTTATTAGCATTTTGCATGTCTGAAGTAAAAATAACTGAAAGCTTTAATGATAAAGCTTAATGATAATCTGATTTAAATAGTTCACAATGAAAGATAGAATACTTGACATCTTGTGTAGTATTTTTTATAGACTTTAAAACATTAATGGGAAATTCTTCTAATACGTGAATGAAATAAACTGGGATATGGTGCCAAGATCATATATTGGGGAAAGTCTCTTCAATAAATGGAGCTGGGAAAACGTTTTCACTGGGCTTCTAACTTCCGCCATAAACTCATATAATGGTAGGTGAGACACAGTTGCAGTGAGCAGAGTTTATTAGCACGTTGCCACACCTGATAGATGATCAGAGGTGAATTGTCTACCTTCTCGTATCCTTTATCCTTTTCCAGATGCAGTTAGTACTCCATTCACTTCAAGGACAGCATGTAGGATGCTTTTTAATTAAACTGAAGTACCATTAGACAGTTCTCTCCTTTTTGTTTTGCAGATATACTTGACAGCCATACAGCCACTTATTCCTTGCTTCATGCTATATGGACTTTCAGATGAGTGAAATAATCAGGTCACCAGGAGGTGTGTCAATAGGAAAGTTGAGAAATTATTACTTATCTGTGCTGGATACATATGTGAGAAAATAGAAGTGAGCATCCTGACCATAGAGTGAAGGTGGTTCATCCAAAGATTTTCGTTTTAGTGGTTTTATCATTTATCATATGGTTGAAGATGTTTTTGCTTTATCGTTAAGGCTTTGCAATTTTGCAATAATTGGATTAACAGTCAAAAGAAAAAAACACAAATACATGTATTTATTTTAAAATTATGTATTAAATTTGTTTCTCAAAGTCATAATAAGTATAAAACTTCACATAGTATTTGTGAACATTCACCATGCAAACCTAAGTTCATCATCATACCACTATCTTTGTAAAACACAAACTTGCTTAAGCTGAAGCAACACCTACTTCAAAACAAAGTTGTGATTTTAAGAAGATTGTGCCATAAACAATGATTTGAAACATAAAGCATACGTTTTCTTTTGGATGCTTCCTGCCAATTATTTTTCCTCATTTAAAAATCCAACTTTTCTTGCGCATACAAAAAAATGAAGCAGTAGATTTTATGGAGTTTGCTTTATGAGAAGGAACATCCTAGTTAAAATTAGAGGCTAGCAACTGCATATCAGCCTCATCAGATTTTCAAACAGAACAACTATTAATCTTATTTTTTCAATCTATGCATTCAAAATAACAATTTCAGAAGATTTGTTCATTTGAAAATTGGAACTTTAAATATAATCTTCTAGTTTTTATTTTAAGGTCTTATAAAACATTTAACATTAAACAAAGTATTTATTTCGTGATGAAAAAATGAACATAAACTTCAGTGGAACATAGTAGACACAGTTTTCTAAGTGTTGGCAATAATGTGTACTACCACTTCAGTGTCACCTTAATGCTCAGATAATAACATTATTCTTATCTTTATATAGAGATAAATACAATTTTTATTTTAGAATATATATTTTTGAAATTAGTTTTTGTATAAAATAACATTAAAACAATTATTTGACCATAGAAAAATATTAAAAATTTTGAAGTATCTAATATTTTATCAGTCTCTTTTAAACTTTTAGTATTTCATTTTGGAAGATAAGATGTAATTATTTATAAATAAGTTAATAAATAAGTTACTTATTTTAAGGTAATTGAATTTCTGAAGAATTTAAGCATCTTGTAAGATGCTGCACCACATGGACCTAGGTTGTCTGTTTATTCTAAAAACTCTAAAATGTGGACAGAATCACATCTGAAACCTTCTAGTCTGAAAAATGTTCATAGTAATAGGAAATCAAAATTCAAGCAAGCTTCAAAGCAATGAAGTGTATTTTGTGCACTGAAAGACTACAAATGTGTCAGTGGTGGTTTAGGATTACTCTGCCCAGCATTATGACGGTTCCCTGGCCATGTTAGATTAAGAGCTAGATAAAGGAACCCTCACTATGAGGGTCCAGTAATTGGTCTGGTGATCCATATGTTGATTGTGGTTGTAACTTCTGTATTTTGAGCTTAGCTTTCTGTACATAAATGTATGAGTTTCAGTGAAGTAAATTCACTAATAAAGTAAAAGGCATTATTCTCTTGACGAGTTAGGACTGTTAATTTAAAAAAAAAAAAAAAAGTAAGAGCATTTGAATAGCACAACCAGGGAGGGAAACTAACCCGTTTGTAAAAACTTGGGGCAGAGGCTAGTTTCCAGAAAATGTATTTGAGGTGAATTTTCTACATCTGGGGATTGACAGAATCCTTACATAATTGAAAGGCTATTTTTTGACACAGAGGATTATTACTGATTTTAGTCTTGGTTAACGCAGGGCTTTATGACTGTATTAAATAATTAAAAATTCAATTATTAAAATATTACCCACCAAATTATTACATAAAAAATTTAAAAATCATTACATTGTTTTTCAAATAATTATTACTTAAGCATTGTAAAAAATTAATGAAATTCCCCTAGGTATATCAATAATAAATAATAAATTGTTTTTCTCTTAAATCTACCGCATAGCTTAAAAGCACACATTACTGCCATGATTTAAATTTTATTATACAGACATTTAAACTTTGTTCAAAGCTACAAATACTAGGAATTTAAATTATGTTTTTATTGAGCTACATGATATGCTTTCTTATATTAATTTTTGTACATCTCCCTTTTATAACACCATCCCTCTTAATTTTACCAGTAACTAAGAAGCCCCCAAAGATGGCCCTTCCTGGTCGCATTCCTCTGTCTTCTAAATTTATAATCCTGAATTTTACTTTAAACATCATTGGTTGGGCACAGTGGCACATGCCTGCAATCCCAGCACTTTGGGAGGCCGAGATGGGCAGATCACCTGAGGTCAGGAGTTTGAGGCGAGCCTGGCCAAAACGGTGAAACCCCACCTCTACAAAAAATACAAAGATCATCCGGAAGTGGTGGCACTGCCTATAATCCCAGCTACTCAGGAGGCTGAGGCAGGAGAATCTCTTGAACTTGGGAGGCGGAGTTTGCACTGAACCGAGCTCACGCCACAGCACTTCAGCCTGGGCAACAGAGTGAGACTTTGTCTCAAAAAAAAAAAAAAAAAAAGAAAAAGAAAAATCAAATGTAAATAGGTCTCCCTGAAACAGAAATTCATTGAACTGACATCAGATTTTGTTATCCTGTTAAGTATGAAATGGAGCCATTGTGTTTTTTATTTACAATTTTGTGGTTCTAATTAAAAATGAGTTTGAATATATTTTCATAAACTATGGACAATTTATGTTTTCTCTTATTTGAAAGGAATTTTATTTTATTTTTATTTTTTTGTCTCAAGTTTACTTAACAAAATTTTACCAATTTAAAGATAGTGTTCTCCATCTTAGGCTTTCTTCTGAAAAATTAAATTCTTAATTTTAATATAGTCATTTATGAATCTGTTGTTTTCTGAACTATGCTTTCAAACAATTGGATAATTTTAATTGCTATATCTTCAAATTTTTCTCTGCTTTACTTCATTCTTCCTTCTGCTTCATTTAATTCCATTGCACTAGATTTTTATATCACCTTCTAGGTCCCTAAGGCTTGCCTCATTTATTTTTCTATTTAATTTTATTTTCCCTGATGACTATTTTGAATTAATCTTATTGGTCTACTATAAATTAACTGACATTTCCTTCACTTTTCTCCAATGTGCTATTAAATTCATACTCTGAATTATCTGTTTCAGTTATTGTGTTTCTCAATTCTAGAAATTTATTTTGGTACTTTTTGATTTTTTTATTGCTCTGCTGTGACATCTAATTTGTTCATTCATTATAAGCATATTTTCCATTACCTTCCTGGTTATATAATAGCTTCCTTAAATATGTTTCTATTAATTTCAATACCTGAAATTACTATTTATTGGTTGTCTTCTCCTTAAATATTACTAACATATTGATGTTTCTCCATATCACAAATAATTTTAGAGAAAATACAAGGATTGCCAAGGCTCTTCTATTTCTTACTTACATTTCCAAGATAAGCGGCCACATAGGGCCCCCCAGGAAACAACAGGATGGGCAGGAGACAAAGACAGAAGTTAGAAGAAAATCTAGGCCAAAGTGTTTTGGAAGGGTTTTGCTGGAAATGTGACAGGGCAGAACAAACAGTTTAGGATTGGCTAGTCTGAATAATTCCAGTAAACTCTAGTTGCCAGGCACCTGGTCCTGGAAAGAATTAAGAGTAGTGGTGATATTGGTGTGGTGTGTGAGAGATACTTAAGTTGTTTGGAGCTATCCAATCTGAAGTGATTGGTTTGCATAAAAAGATGTGCTCACGAGCTCTTTGCTCTCTCTTAAGAATTCACTAGCCCCAGGAGGGGCAGTCTCTTCTCCAGCTAGAAAGGGTTCTTAACATGTCAAAACATCATAATTTATAGAAAATAAAATATACATATGCAATGCAACATGAAAGTTGACCAGGCAGTTTTTGCCTTGAACATTCTCCATAATTGGTTTGAGTTTCTAATGCAAATTCATCATTCTGCAGATCAGCAAAGTTCACTTCAAAAACATGATGATTTCCAGGTATCAGATGCAATTTTGGCTCCTTGAGTCCTTGCGACTAGTGTTTTATCCAATATTTCCTATAATCACCATAACTGGTGCTTTCACATCATACCAATCTTTCTTAGAGCATGCATGAACTGCTTTTATCTTGGCGGTATTTTCACCACCTTTTTTAAGGTGCTTGTTCTTGCCAACACAGATAATACTTTCATATATTGTGTTGTTTTGAATGAAATATGAGAAAAAAAACTTTATGTTATGCTCAATTCAAATAAGACTAGTATTTTCTATTCTGTGATAATTTTAAGAAAACTATGTTGAGAAATACGTCCCGTGTTCTTTTTTGACGGGTGTTCCTTTCATACAATTCATGATGTCTTTTGTGGGTAAATGTTTTAAGCTCTGTATGCATTCATGAATGCCCTTAACATTTCTTATATTCCTCATATATCTGATTTTATTTTCTCTCTTCATCTCAATTTTGGGGATTTATAAATAATATTGCTCTCATTTTTATGTTATTTTGATTGGTTGTTTATTTGTATTGTTTATTACACGTGTCTGACTGTTGTACATGTTCATCACCTTTTTTGGTTCTCTAATTTTACTTTGGTCTCAATTCAATACTTTTTGCTGATAATTAGAATGCTTTTGGCAGAAAATGAAAAATACATGATTCAAAATTGCTTAGACACTAAGAAAAATGTACAATCTCTCTTGAGAATTATTGAGAATTAGTGACCTTCAGGTTGATTCACTGATTCAATAATTTCATCAAAGCATCATTCTTTTCATCCTTCGTTATTAGTGTTCAGTTCATGCCCAAATGCTATGAAGAAAGCAAGCACAGTTTCAACCACTGCAAATAGAATCAATAGCATCCTGACAGAGAAAATAAGTCATCCTTTCCTGTGACTTTCTTAGCATTTTATTGGCCAGAAATGTCACATATCCATTCAGCAACAAATTAGTGGAAAAGAAATAGAAATATCTCATAGTAATTCCAATGCTAAAGTTGTTAGTGAAGTCAGTTTTTTGAAGTGTACAGTCAAGGAGGAGAGAGATAGCTGAAGCATCTGTTATTATGGTAAATTATTTGATGGGGTGGTAAAGAGGATGTTCTGTCTGCAATCAATGATATCAAACATATTTCATTTTTATATAATTATTTTACTATTCTCTTTCTCAGTTTTTTCTATTAAATGACAAATGCATCATCATTATCATCAATATTAAAATGTATTATTATTAGACTTGGCATGGTGGCTCACAATTATAATTTCAGCACTTTGGGAGGCAGAGGTGGGAGGATAGCTTGAGGCCAGGAGTTTGAGATCAGCCCTGGTTAAAAATGCAAGACCCCTTCTCTACAAAACATTAAAAACTTAGGAGGCCACAGTGGCTTTCTCATGTAGTCCCAGCTACTCAGGAGTCTGAGGAAAGAGGATTGCTTGAGCCCAGGAGTTTGAGGATACAGTGAGCTATGATCCAGCCTGTGTGACAGAATGAGATACCACCTCAAAAAAAAGTATTATTATTAAACAAACAAATATTTTTGTTGTTTGTTTCTAATGAGCACAGTTGTTTATGAAGTACATAGGTTTCATTTTATCATAATTTTTCATTAATCTGCAATACAAATTATGACTATAATTTGTACAAAAGTTTGTTTTAAATATAATTATTTATGTTTATAAATACAACTTATGTGTATATATATATAATATATATGTGTGTTTTTTATAACTACCTATTTTGCACAAATTCCTAGACATTGCATTACTTGGGTTTTGCAATAATTTTTTTACCTGTTTAATATTTTATAAATTAGGCCTATTTAAATTCTAATTTTTGAAATTATTACAATTCCCATGACCTAATACAACATGTAGTTTGTGTTAAGAATGTCCCTGGAAAGATTGAGCTGAAGGATTTGTTTCTCTTTTCTGAAAGACAATGAAAAATACGAAATATTGGTGATTAAAATGGGAATGCCTACTTTCTGTCCTATTTTGTCAAGGTTCTATGCTCTCCTCTAACCTAGTATAGATAAGTATGAATCATTATATTTGAAATAAATAAAATGGTGTTATGGTTTAAATGTGTCCCCCAAACTTCAAGTGTTGGAAACTTAATCCCCAATGTGGCAGTATTGAAAGGTGGGAACTTCAAAAGATGATTGGATCATGAGGGATCTGCCCTCATGAATGAATTAATTCATTCTTGGATTAATGGATTAATGGGTTATTACGGGAGTGGAACTTGGAGCTTTATAACAAGAGGAAGACAAACCTGAGCTAGCATATTCAGGTTCCTTGCCATGTGATGCTCTGTGCCGACTTTGGAACTCTTCAGGGTCCCCACCAAGAAGAAGGCCTCTACCAGAAGTGCCCCTCAACCCTGTACTTCCTATCCTCCCTAACTGTAAGAAATAAATTCATTTTCTTTATAAATTTCCCTATCTTAAGTATTCTGTTATAGGCAACAGAAAATGGATTAATACAAATGGATTATCTGCAGACAGGAACTCAGCCCCTCCTAGCTTTGTAGTGCTGTAGATCTCCTGAGGAGAACAGTTTATTTGATTCACCGAGGATCTTCTCCTCCTATCTTCAGGACCCCCAGCATACTTAACAAGACATCCTTTAAAATTCTGAACTTTTTTTTTTTTACTCCAGTTTGAGTCACAGGAAATTCTGGATGTTCTATTATGGCACTCTGAAGCCTGATACAACTAGAGCATAACTTGAAAATGATGAGTTTTCTCATAACTGACCTCCACTATTCTCCATGTTTTCACATTATACCACCATTTTAATATAGGTTGCTCTACCATCATATTTAGGGAGCATTTGCTATATACTTGTTGCATATCCTGGCCTCACCTGGAATCAAGGTGCCAACTGTATGTATTCTCAAGTTTATTGCCTTTAGAAGAGTTCCTTAGTGGTCTTAATGGTCTCTGACTCTCATACTCAGGTGAAATATTAACAGGAAATAGTATGCAAATGTTCATCATGTTCGTCTCTTACCCTTATTCTCTTTCTCTTTCTTTTCTTTACTTTTTTTTTTTTTTTTTTGAGAAACAGTCTCGTTCTGTCCCTCAGGCTAAAGTGCAGTGGCGTGATCTTGGCTCACTGCAACCTTTACCTCCAGGGTTCGAGCGATTCTCATGCCTCAGCCTCCTGAGTAGCTGGGATTACAGGCACCTGCCACCATGTTGGCCAGGCTGGTCTCGAACTTCTGACCTCAGGTGATCCACCCACCTTGGCCTCCCAAAGTGCTATGATCACAGGCATGAGCCACAGCACCCAGCCTATTTCTCTAACTTTTGAGAATATTATTTACTAACAGTGCTAGGCATAATATCTTATTCTGCATATTAACATGCACATTGAATCATTTCTGTTTCAAACACAGATGGTTACTTTTGATCTCAGAATCTAAAATATGTGCCATTTTGCTTGCTGGATTTTGTGACAACAACACTCTTGGAAAAACTACAATCCCATGTGCCACACTTATAACTGACTTACTCTAGGGAACAGTTAAAGAAGATAATAAAGAGGGGGCAAAAAAAGTCATATAATTATTCCATAACATTCTCTTTTATTTTAATCCAAATTTTAAAAGCAGGGGCCAATATTTAAGAAGATTTTAAAGTACATGATATCATCTGAATTGTTGCCTGCACAACATTCCTGCTGCCTCCCAAAATTATACCATCTGAACTACTCAGGAGGAGAGAAAGATTTTGAAAGGGAAATGAGCATGCACATACACAGTACTTTTATATCTGTGTCTTGTTCCCTAACCTGAATCCTATAGCTGGATTTTGAGATGGTGGTAGAATCCTGCCAAAGTTTTACTCTCAGATAGGAAAATCCGAGAAACTTAGTAAATGGCAATTTTGGAGAAGAGTCAAATTTATTAGGGTTTCAGGGAAGATATGACTAAAGAAAAAACCCAAGCTCTGAATATAAAGGATACAATAATTGAGAGTGGCAGGAGGCAGCCCAGTCAAATGCCCAGGAAGTTAGAGACAGGTCCGTGGTGAAACCCCACCTCCAAGCTGAAGAAAGTTTTAAGCCTAAAAGCCAAGCTACAGGTTAAATCCTGGGACCAGACTGAGAACTTCTCTTCCTGTTTCACACACTTTCCTCTGATTGATCCCCACCCTTCACCTATTTTACATATACCTACCCTTTCCTAATTGGTTTTCTACACTGTTGTGCCCAACTTTGAGTGGTATCTTTATTTTAATCTTTTTTGCATACTCACAAACCAATAAGCACACACTTCCCATTCTGAGCCCATACGAAGCCCCGGACCCAGCCACACAGGAGACTTTCCCACCTTTGCGTAGGGGAACCACTTGCCCACATCCCCTTTCCACTGAGTGTTTTCCTTTTGTTTAATAAATTCTACTCCACTCACTCTCCAGTTTCCGTGTGCCTAATTCTTCCTGGTCATGAAACAAGAACTTGGACCTCACTGAGTTAAGGAGCAGGAAGACTGCTACACAATTACAATGCCTATGGGACATTTGGATTGTAATGAAAATCAAGACCAGAACCTAAACATGTGAGAATCAGATTTCAAAGAAAGTTTAAAAAGTAGCATTAGAAAAGCCTTTTACACCACAATGTCCAGATGGAGTCTGTAAGACTTGAGATGGTGGTATCCGGTGAATATGCTCAAAAACATTTAAGTTCTGAACCAATTGAACCCTTTGGCTCTATTGAGGTGGCATCTTCACCTTGCTAGAGGGTAGGAACATCACTTTCATGCATAAAGAATGTGCAATTTAAACTGAGCCCAGGTCTTAAAACTAAAATATAACAGTCTCGAGACACTACCTCCCCTCATGGCCAAAAATGAAGTCAATAATTAACATTGAGTCTTATCATGACCTGACATGGGAAAAGTGGGTTCTAATAACCTACCCTGGAATATTCTAAAAAGTTCTTTTTGCCCCCAAACTGTGTCAGCATTTCCTTCCAAGACCCTAAATAAAGCAGTGGTTAAAATTTTTATCCTGAAGAACTTTAACATCTTAAGAGACTGATTATGATATTAAATAGAAAAATGTACAGAGCTCAGTATTAAGGCTTCATCCTTGAGTGAGTCATATTGTCTGATCTCAGGACTTACCTTGCAGAGATGAGCCAATAAATGTCAAATCAGCATTATTCTGAAGTCAACCATTTCACTCTACATATTCACTTTGTTATTCATTGTTTTTTACCTTCACTTCAATATAAACTTCATGAGAGTTATTTTGTATGTTTTTTGTCTTAAAAACTCAAAAATTCAATAACCAATCATTAAATATATTATTTATTAAATCTCTTTTTGAGTATTTCATTGACTTCTTTGAATAGCCATGTTCTAAAACTGAGTCCAAGACCTTTTCCTTCATGCACACTCATACATTTCCTTCTTCTTGTGTTCTTCGATTCAGTAAAGAGTAGCAGTTCCTCCAAGTTGATAATACTCAAAAGTAACAATTTCAAAATCTCCTTGTTTCTAAATTTGGATGATGAACAGTGAATAATGTTACCCTCCCAATTTAAAACCCTTCAAATACAGTCCAAGATTATTATATATGCTTTTTTGTGGTATGCCCTTGGCTATCTTATATAAACTCATTTTCTGACTATTGCCTTTTTCTCTGTAGGATTCACCTTTTTAAAACCTATTTCTAGTCTCTGAATCAATAGTTTCATCCTGTTCCCAATATTC
Source organism: Pan troglodytes (assembly GCF_028858775.2). NCBI lineage: Eukaryota > Metazoa > Chordata > Mammalia > Primates > Hominidae > Pan > Pan troglodytes. Next base: position 74,318,668 of record NC_072412.2, on the reverse strand, counting down.
CTTTATGTTATATCCTCTCTCTAGAAAGCATCTGCCTTCTTCCTATGCCAAATCTTTCTTCATTAAATCCCAGTTTATTCTTCTGGTTTAAGATTAAAAAGTCACTTCATCATTGCCCAATTGAAAGTATGTGAATAATTATATGTAAACTTCTGTTTTTATATCTGTTTTCTACAGTTTAATAAGAAATGGAAAGTTTCTGTCTTTTTTTAAATCTATTCTGAGCATTAAGTACAGTATGTAGGAAATGTTCAACAGTCTTTTATATTTTTGTTACTAATTAAGAGAAAAAGTGAGTTGGAAGTTCTAAATTATTCACCTTTGACAACAGTATTTATTAAATTAAATTCATTGTTCTCTGTAGTCACCTCATTTTTTACATTAATTTAAGATTACTTAGATGTATCAGTCTTTGTTTTCTAGAATAATATACTTACAACGTTATCTCTGATCTTTAACCTAAAACACATGATGTAAAATATCTTGCAAATTAAGTATGTAATATCTTGATGTGGGTAGGGGGAACTGAGAGAACAATAAACTATACTTCTGCAATGCTTATAAACCTTTGAAAAAATATAAAACTATGTGAGAAAAATGTGTACTAGCTGAGTAAAGAAAACATGAACGTTTGTATATGTCTTCAGAGAAAAAAGGTTCACTATGTTTTGGGCAGTAAGGTAACTATATGAAAGAATAAGGCTATAAACAAAATTCATGCTTAGACATTTGCTCATGAGGACTCTGAAGGAGAACATAGAATTGTGAGGTCATTTTGTAAACATTTTAACACAATATAAAGTGACTTAAAATTTTAATCATTAAAATTAATCTCATTTAGTTATTATGTGACAAGCTAAAGATATTAACGAATACTGATTATGGTCCTTTACCTGGAAATATGTGCCATCTTTGCTTACTAACATATGGCTGAGACATAAAAGTAATCACACTTAAAGGGTTAGAGACAAATATCTTTTGTAGTAAGATATTAATTATTGCCATAGTTCAGACAATTTTACAACTTCGGTTTAACATGAAAAACGCTGATTCATGAATATTTTACAGTATTCAGAGTAATACAAAGCAAGTCTTTCCAGACCACTGTAAATCTACAGTGAAAGATTTTAAGATCTGATGTGGAAAAATTGAAAAGAATATTTATGGTGGACTGTCATAATTTCATAACTCAGAAAAGAAATACGATAGCTTTAACAGTCATCTTTTTATTTTACTAAATCACATTATGTCTTAATCAATTATGATTTTAGACTTTATCACACTCTGACATGTATTGTGATTAGATGTATATGTGTTCTCACTGAGAAAATTGTTAACAACTTGAGGAATTGAATTGTATCATACTCATTTTTCACGACACAGAATACTTTGTGTATTGAAGGGACTCAGTACATTTTGAGTATTTAAATATGGCCAAAACTTGTAGAACTAATAACATTTCAGATGTAATTAAGTGTTATAAAATTTCTGAGTTTAAAATAATGCCATAACAATAGCAGTGCCTCATTTTCTCTGAATTCATCAAAAATGAGAGGAATATGAACAGTAATTTCATCTTCAAGGGAAGTAGGCCAAGCTCTTATTCTGAACATTAGAATATAATGAAAAATGCCAAGTTCAATGAAGAAAAATGCACTTTGTAATAAGAGATGATGAAGGGTAGACACCTATGTTTTAGAAATAATAAAATGGCGGTGGGGCGGAGGGTGAAGTAAGTTCTCCAAAGTAGGTGACACACCCTGAAAACAAAAAGTGAACAAAAACAACAGATCTGTCTGTTGTTTGAACAGATAGATCGGAATGAATGGACCTGATTCATTTCATATTACTCTGAAGTAACAGAGAACAGCAGAAGAAGAGGAATAAGAGTTATCCACATGTATGAGAAGCTATTTTGCTGATATTTTTCATCAGCAGATAGTAGAGGCAAAATCAACACACACACACACACACACACACACATGCATACATGCACACACACACACACCCATCAACACACTTTTTATTTATGGAGATCACCTGCCTATTCATGAACATTGTGCTGACTCCTCTCAGAATATATTCGTTTACAAATAACTCAGGAAAAAAGATCCTCTTTGGAATATGAATAATACAAAAGTAGGACAGTTTAAAAGAAGGTGTAAAATAAAGAAGAAAATTAAGAAGAAGTAAATAAACAGTATAATTTTAAAAATGACCATACATTTGGTGACCAGAGGTTTTCTCTGAAAATGTGACCAGAGGTTTTCTCTGAAATCCAAAGCCTAGTAAATAAATATTGCATTTTAATTCTGATTTTACTTACAATATATAAGAAAGAAAGAAAATTACAGAACTAGGTAAAACATCAACTGGCATGTATAAGGAAAGCAAGGAATAAGAAAAAATAACTTATTATAAGTCACAGAAAAAAGGGAGTAGGAAGGGTAGGGACATCTAAAAATGCAATTGTAGATATACATTCATGTGAAAGAATCTTGGGGAATGTGGACAAAAAGATGAATGAAGATGAATTATAAACGATTAAAAAATTGTAGAACAAAGACAAATTGGAAAATCGAGATTCAATACATATATAACTAAAGGTATTTTGAGAAGACAGAACAGGAAGCAAGGTAAATATGTGAAAACTTAATTTCTAAAATTTTACTAAAATTATCTAAAGGAAACATAATTCTCTTGCCCTTGATACGGCCATACACATATAGCTGGAAAACCCCCTGGATGTTGTTTGACCCATGTAAGTACTAGAGACTATATGCTGGGAGATTCCAGATATTCCATAAATTTCTTTTTCTTTAAAAATTATTTTATTAATATAACATAACTTCAAACTCTTCAGGTAAGTACAACCTTGTATAAATATATTATTGATTGTGAAGCTATTGAAACATATCCTAAATTATTTGTAAAATACTTTAAAATGCAATTAAACATCTTTAAAGGATTCAAGAAATATGTTAATTGAAACAAATTAAACCATGATGATATAGAAATACATATAATGTCTTTATACGAACATATACACGTGCATTTTTATTTTTTAAAGTGGGTGAGTAGATGAGGAACAACAGAAGACACTGGCATGTTGAATTGAATTTTTTTGTAATCAATAGAATTGATTTTTTGAGCAATTTTATGTTTAGAAGACAATGAGCAAAAGTATGTTCCTTTACACCATTTTTCTCTTCCCTGTTTCCTCTTTTATTAGATCATGCTTAAGTGTGGTGAATTTGCTACAATTGATGAGCCAATATTGATACATTATTGTTAACTAAAGTCCATGGTTCACTGTTTTGTACATTTTATGGGGTTTGACAAACTATAAGGACATGTATCCACCATTACAAATTATACAGAGTAGTTCATTGCCCTAAAAATTCCCTGTGCTTCACTTATCCAGCACGTCCTTATTCTCTCTCATCCCCTCACTCCAACCCTTGGCAGCCACTGATATTTTTACCATCTCTACTTGGCAGTATGCATTTAAGGTTACTCCATGTCTTTTTTGTGGTTTGTTTTATTTTTATTTTATTACTGAATAATAACCTATACTATGGATGTATCTAAGTTAATGTACCCATTCACATAGTGAAGGACATTTTGGTTACTTTCAAGTTTTGGCATTATGAATAAATCTGCTATAAACATTCATGTTCAATTTTTGCATGGACATAAGTTTTCAACTCATTTGAGTAAATGCCAGGGAAAGTGGTTGCTGGATATGGTAAGAATATATTTAGTGTTGTAACTGACAAACTCTATTCTTAAGTGGCTATACCATTTTGCATTCCCACCAGCATTAACTAAGAGCTGCTTACTTATTCCTGTTGGTGTGTTAGTGTATATTTTCCAATAAGTGAAAATTCAGATATGAGTGGAGGTTCAAATGTATTATATGTAAAAGAATAAAGAATTCAGAAATAATTTTTGTGTTTTCTCTCTGTGTGTGTGTGCGCAAGGCAGTACATAGCAAAAATGAGGATGAACTATATTATAAGAATACAGATACAAGTAAAATCATTAGAAGAACTAAATACAGACTATAAAATAAAAAAGCCTACAGATAGAAATAGCCAAAAATTAATGAATAAAAAGATGAGGAAGAGACAGATAAAGTAAAATCATTAGAAGAACTAAATACAGACTATAAAATAAAAAATCCTGCTGATATAAATAGCCAAAAATTAAAGAATAAAAAGATGAGGAAGAGACAGAGAAAGAAGAGGAAAAGCATTTACAATTTAAACTACACTTTTAGCATCATTAGCTATGTTGAACTGTATTCAACTTTGGGAGTAATATAACTCCCAAATCTTTTTAACTCAAAATGACAAAATGTTGTTTTCACTCACACTCTGTATGCATCATGAACTGGCTTTTACTTACCCCTACATAGTCTTGCACTTGGAACTTATACTGGTTAAGCATTTAAGTCATTTAAACAAACTAAAATATTTAAATAGATTAGAAAAGGAATACAATACAATAAAATTAAGTGAACAAGGAAGAAAGTGGTGTTGACTGTATATATATTTTTAAGTGCTGAATTAAGTTAAAAGAAAATCTGTAGATTTATAAATAATTTTAGAGCTGCTATTTCAATAATGATTTATAAATAAAACAAATTAAACAATTGGTTATATCAGGAAAATTATTTAAATTAATGAATGTCTTAGTGATCTGGGGCTACAATAACAAATTACCGTAAATTAGGTGGCTTAGAAAACAAACACTTATTACTCACAATTTTGGAGGCTGGAAAGTCCAAGATGAGGGTGCTGGGTAATTGGTTCCCGGTGAGGGCTCTCTTTCTGGTTTGCAGAAAGCCATCTCCTAAATTGTATAAACTTTCCTTTTTATATGTTATTAAACTTTTGTTCATCTCAGTGTAAATTATTTGTTTTTATTTTCTTGTGCATTTTGTCTAACAATTTATTTTATTGGTTAACCACCTCCGTGGTAAACATAGAGACACAGAGGAAGAGATGCAATCTCTGGGATCTCTAGAAGGACACTAATAAAAGACTCCATCTCCAAATACCATCACACTGGGGATGAGGGATTAAACATATGAATTGTAGGGGAACACGAACATTACTAAGTCCTTAGCAATAAATCAAGAGATTAAAAAGTGTTACTATCAAGGTGTTTAGTGGAAACTAAGAAAAAATTTGCTTATTTTTAAAAAATGATTGAAATAAAAGGAACAAACAGGAAAAGAAAATCAAAGTACACAAAACACTAAATACAAAACCAAGGAAAAAATAGACACTTATCTATTCCCAAATAAATAGTTTTGAACTATAAAATGCGGAAATGATTTTTACAGTTTTTCAAATTATACTTTAAGTTCTGGGACACTTGTAGAACATGCAGGATTGTTACACAGGTAAACACGTGCTATGGTGGTTTGCTGCACCCATCAACCCGTCATCTATATTAGGTATTTCTCCTAATGCTATCCTTCCCCTAGTCCACCACCGCTCAACAGGCCTCAGTGTGTAATATTCCCCTCCCTGTGTCCATGTATTCTCATTGTTCAACTCCCACTTATGAGTGAGAACATGTGGTGTTTGGTTTTCTGGTCCTGTGTTAGTATGCTGAGAATGATGGTTTACAGTTTCATCCATGTGCCTGCAAAGTACATGAACTCATCCTTTTTTATGGTTGCATAGTATTCCATGGTGTATATGTGCCACATTTTCTTAATCTAGTCTATCATTGATGGATATTTGGGTTGGTTCCAAGTCTCTGCTGTCGTGGATAGTGCTGCAATAAATATACATGCGCATGTGTCTTTACAGTAGAATGATTTATAATCCTTTGGCTATATACCCAGTAATGGGATTGCTGGGTCAGATGGTATTTCCAGTTCTAGATCTCTGAGGAATCACCATAATGTCTTCCAAAATGGTTGAACTAATTTACACTCCCACCAACTGTGTAAAAGCTTTCCTATTTCTCCACATCCTCTCCAGCATCTGTTGTTTCCTGACTTTTTAATGATCGCCATTCTAACTGGGGTGAGATGGTATCTCATTGTGGTTTTGATTTGCATTTCTCTAATGACCAGTGATGATGAGCTTTTTTTCATATGTTTGTTGGCAGCATAAATGTCTTCTTTTGAGAAGTATCTGTTGATATCCTTCACCCACTATTTGATGGGGTTTTTTTTTTCTTGTAAATTTGTTTAAGTTCCTTGTAGATTCTGGATGTTAGCTCTTTGTCAGATGGATAGATTGCAAAACTTTTCTTCCATTCTATAGGTTGCCTGTTAATTCTAATAATAGTTTCTTTTGCTGTGTAGAAGCTCTTTAGTTTAATTAGATCCCATTTGTCAATTTTGGCTTTTGTTGCAATTGCTTTTGGTGTTTTACTCATGAAGTCTTTGCCCATGCCTATATCCTGAATGGTATTGCCTAGGTTTTCTTCTAGGGTTTTTATGGTTTTAGGTCTTACATTTAAGTCTTTAATCCATCTTAATTTTTGTATAAGGCATAAGGAAGGAGTTTCAGTTTTCTGCATATGGCTAGCCATTTTACCCAACACCATTATTAAATAAGAAATCCTTTCCCCAATTGCTTGTTTTTGTTAGGTTTGTCAAAGATCAGATGGTTGTAATGTGTAGTGTTATTTCTGAGGCCTCTGTTCTGTTCCCTTGGTCTACATATCTGTTTTGGTACCAGTACCATGCTGTTTTGGTTACTGTAGCCTTGTGATATCGTTTGATGTCAGGTAGCGTGATGCCTCCAGCTTTGTTTTTTTGTTTGTTTTTGTTTTGCTTAGGATTGTCTTGGCTATACAGGCTCTTTTTGTTGTTGTTGTTCCACATGAAATTTAAAGTAGATTTTTCTAATTCTGTGAAGAAAGTCAATGGTAGCTTGATGGGTATAGCACTGAATCTACAAATTACTTTGGGCAGTATGGCCATTTTCACAACATTGATTCTTCCTATCCATTAGCATGGAATGTTTTTCCATTTGTATGTGTCCTCTCTTATTTCCTTGAGCAGTAGTTTGTAGTTCTTCTTGAAGAGATCCTTCACATCCCTTGTAAGTTGGATTCCTAGGTATTTTATTCTCTTTGTAGCAATTGTGAATGTGAGTTTGCTCATGATTTGGCTCTCTGTTTGTCTATTATTGGTGTATAGGAATGCTTGTGATTTTTGCACATGGATTTTGTATCCTGAGACTTTCCTGAAGTTGCTTATCAGCTTAAGGAGATTTTGGGCTGAGACCATGAGGTTTTCTAAATACACAATCATGTCATCTGCAAACAGAGACTATTTGACTTCCTCTCTTCCTAATTGAATACCCTTTATTTATTTATCTTGTCTGATTGCCTTGGCCAGAACTTCCAATACTATGTTGAATGGGAGTGGTGAGAGAAGGCATCCTTGTCTTGTGCTGATTTTCAAAGGGAATGCTTCCAGCTTTTGCCCATTCAGTATGATATTGGCTGTGGGTTTGTCATAAGTAGCTCTTATTATTTTGAGATACGTTCCATCAATACTTAGTTTATTGAGGGTTTTTAGCATAAAGGGGTGTTGAATTATATCGAAGGCCTTTTGTGCTTCTATTCAGCTAAACATGTGGTTTTTGTCATTGGTTCTGTTGATGTGATGGATTACATTGAATGATTTGCGTATGTTGAACCAGACTTGCATCCCAGGGTGGAAGCTGACTTGATTGTGGTGGATAAGCTTTTTCATATGCTGCTGGATTTGGTTTGCCAGTATTCTATTCAGGATTTTTGCATTCATGTTCATCAGGGATATTGACCTGAAATTTTCAATTTTCTTTCTTTCTTTTTTTTTTTTTGTGACTCTGCCAGGTTTTGGTATCAGGATGATGCTGGCCTCATGAAATGAATTAGGGAGGATTCCCTTTTTTTCTATTGTTTGGAATAGTTTCTGAAGGAATGGTACCAGCTCCTCTTTGCACCTCTGGTAGAATTAGGCTGTGAATCCATCTGGTCCTGGACTTTTTTTGGTTGTTAGGCTATTAATTGCTGCCTCAGTTTCAGAACTCATTATTGATCTATTCAGGGATTTGACTTCTTCCTGGTTTAGTCTTGGGGGGCGGGGTGTATGTGTCCAGGAATTTATCCATTTCTTCTAGATTGTCTAATTTATATGCATAGATGTGTTTATAGTATTCTCTGATAGTAGTTTATATTTCTGTGGAATCAGTGGTGATCTCCCTTTTATCATCTTTTATTGTATCTATTTGATTCCTCTCTCTTTTCTTCTTTAATAGTCTGGCTAGTGGTCTATCTATTTTGTTAATCTTTTCAAAAAACCAGCTCCTGGATTCATTGACTTTTTGAAGGTTTTTTTGTGGCTCTATCTCCTTCAATTCTGCTCCGATCTTAGTTATTACTTGTCTTTTGCTAGCTTTTGAATTTGTTTGCTCTTGTTTTTCTAGTTCTTTTAATTGGGATGTTAGGGTGTTGATTTTAGATCTTTCCCACTTTCTTCTGTGGGCATTTAGTGCCATAAATTTCACTCTAAACACTGCTTTAGCTGTGTGCTAGAGATCCTGGTACATTGTGTCTTTGTTCCCATTGGTTTCAAAGAACTTACTTATTTCTGCTTTAATTTTGTTATTTACCCAGTAGTCATTCAGGAGCAGGTTGTTCAGTTTCCATGTAGTTGTGTGGTTTTTAGTGAATTTCTTAGTGCCGAGTTCTAATTTGATTGCACTGTGGTCTGAGAGACTGTTTGTTATGATTTCCTTTCTTTTGTATTTGCTGAGCAGTGTTTTACTTCCAATTATGTGGTCAATTTTAGAATAAGTGTAATGTGGTGCTGAGAAGAATGTATATTCTGTTCATTTGGGGTGGAAAGTTCTGTAGATGTCTACTAGATCCACTTGTTCCAGAGCTGAGATCAAGTCCTAAATATCCTTGTGAATTTTCTGTCTTGCTGATCTGTCTAATATTGACAGTGGGGTGTTAAAGTCTCCCATTATTATTGTGTGTGAGTCTAAGTCTATTTGTAGGTCTCTAAGAACTTGCTTTATGAATCTTGCTTTATGCTTTGCTCCTGTATTGGATGCATATATATTTCATTTTATATATAGTACATATATTAGTTATATATAGTATATATATATACTATTATAGTAATATGTAGTATATATATGTTATATACAGTATATATATGTATGTAGTGCATATATATTTAGTTAGCTCTTCTTGTTTCATCGATCCCTTTACCATTATGTAATGACCTTCTTTGTCCTTTTTGATCTTTGGTGGTTTAAAGTCTACTTTATCAGAGACTAGGAATGCAACCCCTGCTTTTTTTTGCTTTCCATTTGCTTGATAAATATTCCTCCAACCCTTTCTTTTAAGCCTACGTATGTCTTTGCACATGAGATGGGTCTCCTGAATACAGCACAGCAATGGGTCTTGACTGTTTATCCAATTTGCCAGTCTGTGTTTCTTTTCATTGGGGCATTTAGCCCATTTATATTTAAGGTTAATATTGTTATGTGTGCATTTGATTCTGTTATTATGACGCTAGCTGGTTATTTTGCCTGTTAGTTGATGCAGTTTTTTCATAGTGTCAATGGACTTTACAATTTGGTGTGTTTTTTGCAGTGGCTAGTACTGGTTTTTCGTTTACATATTTAGTGCTTCCTTCAAGAGCTCTTGTAACGCAGGCCTGGTGGTGACAAAATCTCTCAGCACTTGCTTGTCTGTAAAGGATTCTATTTCCCCTTCACTTATAAAGCTTAGTTTGGCTGGATATGAAATTCTAGGTTGAAAATTTTTTGTTTTTGTTTTTGTTTGTTTGTTTTTTTGAGATGGAGTCTCACTCTGTCACTGAGCTGGAGTGCAGTGGCATGATCTCAGCTCAGTGCAACCTCTGCCTCCCTGGTTCAAGCAATTCTCCTGCCTCAGCCTCCTGAGTAGCTGGGACTACAGGTGTGTACAACCACACCTAGATAATTTTTGTATTTTTAGTAGAGACGGGGTTTCACCATGTTGTGCAGGGTAGTCTTGATCTCTTGACCTCAAGATCCCCCCGCCTTGGCCTCCCAAAGTGCTGGGATTACAGGCATGAGCCACCGCCCCATCTGAAAATTCTTTTTTTTAATAATGTTGAATATTGGCCCGCACTCTTTTCTGGCCTGTAGGGTTTCTGCAGAGAGATCCGCTGTTAGTCTGATGGGCTTCCCTTTTATGGGTAACCCGAACTTTCTCTTTGGCTGACTTTAAGATTTTTTACGTCATTTCAACCTTGGTGAATCTGACAATTATGTGTCCTGGGGTTGCTCTTCTCAAGGAGTATCTTTGTAACGTTCTCCGTATGTCCTGAATTTGAATGTTGGCCTGTCTTGCTAGGTTGGGGAAGTTCTCCTGGATAATATCCTGAAGAGTGTTTTCCAACTTGGTTCCATTCTCCCCATCACTTTCAGGTAGGTTTGGTCTTTTAACATAGTCCCATATTTCTTGGGGGCTTTGTTCCTTTTCATTCTTTTTTCTCTAATCTTGTCTTCACACTTTATTTCATTAAGTTTATCTTCAATCTCTGATATCCTCTCCTCCACTTGATCAATTCAGCTATCAATACTTGTGTATGCTTCATGAAGTTCTTGTGCTGTGTTTTTCAGCTCCATCAGGTCATTTATGTTCTTCTCTAAACTGGTTATTCTAGTTTGCAATTCCTCTAACCTTTTTTCCAAGGTTCTTAGCTTCCTCACATTGGGTTAGAACACACTCCTTTAGCTCACAGGAGTTTGTTATTACCCACCTTCTGAAGCCTACTTCTGTCAATTTATCAAACTCATTCTCCATCTAGTTTTGTTCCCTTGCTAGCCAGGAGTTGTGATCCTTTGGAGGAGAAGAGGCCTTTCAGCTTTTGGAATTTTCAGCCTTTTTGCGCTCGCTGGTTTTTCCTTATCTTTGTGGATTTATCTACCTTTGGTCTTTGATGTTAGTGACCTTTGGATAGGGTTTTTGTGTGGACGCCCTTTTTGTTGATGTTGATGCCCTTCCTTTCTGTTTGTTAATTTTCTTCTAGCAGTCAGGCCCCTCTGCTGCAGGTCTGCTAGAGTTTGCTGGAGGTCCACTCCACACCCTGTTTGCCTGGGTATCACCAGTGGAGGCTGCAGAACAACAAAATTGCTACCAGTTCCTTCCTCTGGTAGCTTTGTTCCAGAGGGGAGCCTGCCAGATGCCAGCTGGAGCATGCCCGTATGAGGTGTCTGTCGACCCTTGCTGGGAGGTGTCTCCCAGTCAGGAGGCATGGGGGTCAGAGACCCACTTGAGGAGGGAGTCTGTCCCTTAGGAGAGCTAGAGTGCTGTGCTGGGAGATCCGCTGTTCTCTTCAGAGCCAGCAGGCAGGAATGTATAAGTCTGCTGAAGCTGCGCCCACAGCTGCCCCTTACCCCAGGTGCTCTGACCCAGGGAGATGGGAATTTGATCTACAAGCCCTTGACTGGGGCTGCTGCGTTTCTTTCAGAGATGTGAAGTCTTCCCAGAGAGGAGCACTCTAGAGAGGCAGTCTGGCTACAGTGGCTTTGCTGAACTGCAGTGTGCTCTGCCGAGTTCAAACTTCTGGCAGCTTTGTTTACACTGTAAGGGGAAAACGGCCTACTCAAAGCCTCAGTAATGGCAGACGCCCCTCCCTGCCACTAAGCTGGAGCATCCCAGGTCGACTTCAGACTGCTGTGCTGGCAGCAAGAATTTCAGGGCAGTGGATCTTAGCTTGCTGGGCTCCGTGGGGGTGGGATCCACTGAGCTAGATCACTTGGCTCCCTGGCTTTGACCAAGGAATGCACCGTTCCTCATGGCACAGTTCCTCAGGGCCTCCATTGGCTATGGGAGGGAGTTCCCTGATCCCTTGTGCCTCCTGGGTGAGGTGATGCCCTACCCTGCTTCAGCTTGCCCTCTGTGGGCTGCACCCACTGTCTAACCAGTCCCAGTGAGATGACCTGGGTACCTCATTTGGAAATGCAGAAACCAGCCACCTTCTGTGTTGGATCTTGCTGGGAGCTGCAGACCAGAGCTGTTCCTATTTGGCCATCTTGCTAGCCACCTTCTGGTTTTTACATTTTATTAAACTATTGTTTATTTCTTAGTATAAATTCTGTTATTATTTTCTTATGCATTTTGTCTTAAAATTTATTTTTTTATTTTTAAATTTAATTATTCTTGCTTTTGGTGAAATTATATGCTAATTTATTTCTTTGCTTCCTTCTATGTAACTTTGTTTTTAATAATTTTTCTATATGATATATTGCTGGATCTTGTATACTCATCTTGCAATTGCTTTTTTGTGTGAGTTTAGACAGTTTTTCTATTTATTAAGCCACTAATTAAGAAATACATAACTCTTCATTTGTTTAGATGTTTAGTTTCTCTATAATATTAGTGTATTTATTGCTACAGAGCTTGGAAATCTTTTGTTAGATACATTTCTATATATTTCACTTTTGTTCCTTAGTTAAAGCAGTAATTGTTTATGCAAGTATTTGTTGTAAGAGTTTTATGTTAATATATTGCAGACATTTCATTGCATCTCTACATAAACATATTATCTTTGAAAAACATAGCTTCATTTATTTCATTCCAATCTTCATAATTTTTTTCCTTGTCTTATTGCAGTTGGTAGGTTTTCCAATAAGTAATTCAGTGGAATTTTGAAAGAAGATCTTTCTGTTTGCAGTCTTTGTGAAAAAGTCCTTAATTTCTAAACCTTAAGTATCATAATAGCAGTAACTCTTTCAAACATGCTCTTTTAAGAAGTTCTCTTTGCTATGAATAGGTGTTACATTTTGTCTAGTAATTTTCTTTTGCATCAATAGAGATGATTGTGTTTCGTTTTTATGCTTAACTGTCAGGAATTATTTTTATTGTTTTAAAAATGGTAAACAAAACTTGCAATTCTCAGGTAAAGCCCTCTCATGATGTATGATTTCTTTTTATGTTGGCAAATCTAGTTTCTAATATTTTATAATAAATTATTATGTCCTGGTTTGTGGGGTATATTCTTCCATAAGTCTCCTGTCTTGAAATTACTTTGTCAGTTGTTGAAATCACATTTATGCTTGTCTCATAATGTGATTGTGAAGCTGTTTCTCCTCTTAAACTTTACATAGCATTGGCCTTATTTCTTCCTGAAAAGTTTGAAAAGTTCACTGGAAAAGAATGAAGTGGTTTATTGTTTTGTTTCTTTGTTTTACTATTTAATAGTTTTAATAGATGCGGGGTATGAGGGTGTTTTATTTCTATTTTGTCACAATCAGATCATTGTTAGGTCACTATGGATAATAGTGTTGTTTGCATGTTTTATATGCATGTTCACTATTTTACCTAGTTGTTCAGCAAATACACAGAGATTAGGATTGTGGCTCTACTTCTTACATTCACTTCTGACAACAATTTTTTCTGACTTTTTAAGCTATATTATCAGGGTTATCTATCTGTCTATCTATGATTGTTATATATCCTTGATGAATTAAATCATTCATTATTGCACAATGCCTGATTTTGATTTTTTTAGCAGTGCTCTTTATTCGAAGTCCTTCTTTCTGACATTAATGTTGTCACATCCAGATTTTTGTACATAATATTTGCATGAAATATCTTTTCTCAACCCACTATTTTCAATTTATCTGTCTTTAAATTTAAGTGTTTTTATTGTAAGGAGCAGATAGGTGTGTGCTTATACTTCTTTACATTTGACAGTTTCTTGCTTTAATCAATATTACTTATTTGCATTAATGTAATTCTTTGAATAGTGTATTTGTTTATCACATTGGCCATTTTTTCCTATTTGACATTTGTTCTTCCAACCTTATTTTTTCCTCTTTTGGATAGATCATACATTTTTAGTAAAAAAATAAATAAATAAATCTCAGTAAAAAGTTGTAAAACTCTAATAAATTTAGCAAACTAAATAAAATTCAGAAATTATTTTCTACCCTTTGAGCTCTTTTATTTATTTTGCTTCTACATATGCATTTTATATGTTATACACCCTGAATCGATTATGTTTATATTTGCTTTGAATACAAAAAAGCTTGTTTTTACTTTTAAATTTAAACCTATGTAAATATATGTATATGTGCATCTATATGGTTTCATTTAATTATTCTACACACTTTGTGTAAGATATATTTGATATAATTCCCCTCAGCCTGAAGATATTTTTATGAGGGAGGAGCCCTCTCTGTCCTATTATCTTGCTCTCATGTTAAGGACGATGGAAAAACTGTTGGTAAAAACACATGGGAAAAATTTATTTTGTGGTGACTTGCTCTGTGGTTAGATTTTATCAGAATTTTATTCTTTCATGCCATCTCATGATTACATTTAGTTTCTCCTATTTAGATTTTTCTGATTTCTCCGCCTAGTAGGGACAAGAACACTGTGGTATGTTCTCTCATATCAAGGACTATCCCTTTTGCAATTTAGTTTATTTATGAGCTTTTGAATCCTAAATCTCTCCTCGGTAAAAGTAAATAAATAAAACAACATGATTCTATAGCTTATATAGCTTGTTTTGGTTTTCATAGTGAAAGATTTAGATTCTGATAATGTTTTTCTATCCTTACTGGAGAGGGGAGACTCATGAATATTTTAGATTAAAAGTAGACTTTGTGGCCGGGCGCGGTGGGTCACGCCTGTAATCTCAGCACTTTGGGAGGCTGGGGCAGGCGGATCACGAGGTGAAGAGATCCAGACCATCCTGGCTACCACTCTACTAAAAATAAAAAAAATTAGCCGGACATGATGGCAGGTGCCTGTAGTCCCAGCTACTCTGGAGGCTGAGGCAAGAGAATGGCGTGAACTCGGGAGGCGGAGCTTTCAGTGAGCGGAGATCCTGCCACTGCACTCCAGCCTGGGCGACAGAGCGAGACTCCGTCCCCCTCCCCCTCCAAAAAAACTTTGTTTTATATATGCACACACATTTTTTCCAGTTTGATATATATTTCTTCTTACTAATATTACTCCCACAATTTTCAAAGATTTCAATGTAGTAAACCTTCTGAGGTTTTATGTGCCTTGATCATATCTTTATTGTGCCCTTACACATAAAAGAATACAAAATCATTGAAATTTTCTGTAACCTATCTTAAGTCTTAAGGTTCTGATTATTTGACTAAATGTGCTTTGTGCATGTGCTTTCTGGGAACATGGATGGAACTAAAGGCTATTATCTTCAGCAAACTAATACTGGAACAGAAAACCAAATACTGCATGTTCTCACTTATAAGTGGCAGCTCAATATGAGAAGTTATGAACATAACGAAGGAAACAACAGACATTGGGGTCTACTTGAGGGTGGAGTGTGGGAGGAGGGTGAGGATCAGAAAAGATAACTGTTGGGTACTGGGTGATGAAATAATCTGTACAACAAACCCCTGTAACATGAATTTACCTATACAACAAATCTTCACATGTACCCCTGAACCTAAAAAAACATTTTTTTAAACAAAAGGGGTATCTGCAAAATAGTAGTTACACAAAAAAGTGTCTATATGGAAAGAGACAAAAGAATGACCACTTACAAATATCAGAAGGTGACAGAAAATTACAATACATAAAGAAGGTCATACCCAAAAGAGCACGCTTTTCTTTACTACAAAAGAAACAATACAGGCTGTACTCCATTAGAACTTCATAGCTGTAGTTAGATTTCAAAAAATAAAGTGATGAGGCTGAATATGAAGTAACACTGATTCACTATATTTTTCAGAAGTTTGTTTACCTTGTAGTAACTACAGAATAGAAAGGCTGCATTATGCTGAGCATATGGAAATATTACTCTAATTTCCAGATACAGCTATCAGAAAGTGACAGGTGTCTAAATTAATCCCTTGACTCAAGCAAGTAGAAAACAAGAAAAAAAAATGCGTTTGTGGTCATATATTAGACAACATTCAGTGTGATACTTGAGACAAGGGAAGCAATTGGAAGTGAGTCCTGGCTTCTGCCTGAGGGATATTTTGTCAACAGGAACATAAAAATGGAATCTTCAACCAAGCTTGTCCAACCTGCGGCGTGTGGGCCGCATGCAGTCCAGAACGGCCTTGAGTGCAGCCTCCACACAAATTAATATACTTTCTTAAAATATTATGAGTTTTTTTGTGATTTTATTTTTTAGTTCATCAGCTATTATTCGTGTTAGTGCATTATATATGTGGCCCAAGACAATTCTTCTTCTTATGTGGCACAGGGGAGCCAAAGGATTGGACTTCCCTGCAACACAGGCTAATGGGCAAATTAAGTTTAGTAGATCATATTTTAAGTTCAGAGAGATTGGTGAAGCTTGAAGTTCTAGGAAAGAATACTGGAAACATGATCTCATATTAAGAGCTTCATAAGTCTACGTAGAGACTATTTAGATCTTTGCTGAATACTAGATCACGACACCTAGAGAGAACCTCCAAAAAGTTAAACAAAAACAATGACTGAAGTGTTGTACGTTAACAATACTAAAAGCAAAAACAGCATAAGTAGACACTAAAGCTGTGACGATTCCTTATCTTTAGTTATCACTTGGAATTGTGCTCCACTTATCAAATGTTTATTCAGCTAAACAAGATCTTGCTTACTGTAGTATTACAGTGAGTCTGAAATCAGAAAGAATACGTGCTTCAACTTATTTCATTTTTAAAAAAATGATTTTTACATTCTAAGTGTTGCATTTCCATATACATTCAAGAATGAGCTTAGTCATTTACGAAGAAATTATCCCTTCCAGGATTATGATAAGAATTGCAATCAACTCAGGATAAATTTTAATAATTTTGGGTCTTACAGTAGATATGTGTGGAATGTCTCACCATTTATTTAGATCTTTTTAATATTTTTTAGCAAATTATTGCAGTTTTCAGTATAAATTTATTTTTCTTTTGTTAAATGTATTCCTAAGAATTTTATTATTTTGGTATTATTGTAAGTGATATTAAATTAAAAATTTTATCTTTCACAGTCTAATTTGTTTGAATAAAGTTATTTATAATGTTCCTTTGTAATATTTTTAATTTTTGTAAGATCATTCATTATGTTCTATTTTATAGTCTTTTGTCTTTTTCAATATGGCCAATCTAGCTAGAAGTTTGTCTTTTCACAAAATCCATTCAAAAACCAACTTTCACTTCTATTAATGTCTTTTTAAGTTTTCTGCTGTCTGCTTCATTTATTTTTGATCGTTAATTTTCATTAATTTTTTACTTTCAAGTTTTTTGCTTGAAAAAAACTCGAATTATTCCAATTTTTATTCCAATTTTATTCCAATTGGAATACTATTATTCCAATTTTTTGCTGTTCAAGTTTCCTTTATCTTTGCTGATTTTCCATTTTTTGTTCTATCCATTATTGTGTATGGCTATTGCCAACTCCAACTATTATTGTAGAATTGTTTGTGTGTGTATGAATTAATTAGTATCTATGCTTACATACGGTCTTACGTGACCCTAGCCATAAAGTTATCGTGTTTTACAAAAATTGA
This sequence comes from Pan troglodytes, assembly GCF_028858775.2. Taxonomy (NCBI): domain Eukaryota; kingdom Metazoa; phylum Chordata; class Mammalia; order Primates; family Hominidae; genus Pan; species Pan troglodytes. The sequence goes on along the minus strand of NC_072412.2, from coordinate 74,301,171 downwards.
AGCCGAAAAAATTAATTTTTAATTTCAATATATTTCTTTGATTCTAACTTAAGTTTTATACTTTTCATCTTTCATGTGTAGTTGAGAATTTTATCTGCAGCCATGTCCAACATTTTTCTTTCATTTTTGTTTTGCTTTCTGTTTTAACATATTTATGTAATGAATTTTGTTATAGATTTCACCTGTTCATATTTCCAAGTTTTTTTTTTTTTTTCAGGTCATTTTGATTATTTACAGTTTTCTGAAAAGCATTATGTTTTTATTATTCCAATTTTATCTATAAATTTACATACAATATTACTTGTATACAGCTGTATATAGTTGTATTTTTAAGTAAAGCTGTGAGCACATTTCTGTTCCAATTGTGAAAATCCAATTTTTATCTATTTCTGTATTTTCTAAACAAGCTTGTGAGAGTTATATATAGGTGTTTTTTTCATAATTTTTTTGCATAATTATTGCATAATTATTGTTTTCACATGCACTAATTAAATCTTTCATTTTGTGCATTCCAATTTTTCTTTTGCTAGATGTTTTTATAATACTTATAATATTTTACACTATTGTTTTACTCATTTATTTAACTAAAACATAATTATTTCACTTTACTTTTTTTATGTTTTTTTCAATCAAGGTGCTTAATACCATATTTTAACCATATTCTCCTGTCAGTTTTATAATCAATTTTGTTTTTTGCTTTATATTTTATGTATTTTTATCTCCATTTTATTTTCTATTTTTATCTAAAGATTTTCTGAGTACATTTCTTTATTTCCAGGTAGTATTTATATTATTTTTAAAATTTTGATTTCATGGTGTTATAATATGACATACAAAACCTCTGCTTTAAAAAGTTAATGTTTTGTTATTATTAATTTTTTCTTTTCTCAGATTCATCTAATGATCTTGCTTTTTGTTTCACTTAAAATTCTGAAGTTTTCCCAAGAGAATTTTCATACACTCTCTCTACCAAGCAATTTTTGTGACAATATTACACAAATGTAATAACTAAAAATGCATGCATTATTAGCTCACATTTTTCTCTGAGTTATAAGTTCAGGCATTATCTCTCTGTATCTGCTGCTCTTCTGCATTTCACAAAGTGGGATGCATTTTATCAGAATCTTGACGGGGGAAGGATCCACTGCCAACTCACATAAATGTTAAGATTCGATTCTTTGCGTGATAACAGGCTGAGCGCCTCAGGTTTTTGCTGCCTAGCTGTCAGAGGTTGTTCCCTAATTCCTACTAAGTGAGCTTTTCCATATTTCGGCTTATTTTGTCAAAGCCTGCAAAGGAGACAGTCAATGGAGAGAGCCTGCTGCTAGCGAGGTAGAAGTTGTATGTAACGCAATCGGGAAAATGGTATCTCATCTCTTTCGCAGTATTGCATTGGTCAGAAGTAAAGGGCATATCCAAGCTACACTCAGAAGGAGAAAAGTATTAAAGGTTGCCAATATCAGGATATTGTCGGATAATTGGGGGCCAATTTAATGGCTTCCTATCACAGCTCCTAACTAAATCCAACCACCTCACTTTCTTTCTTTCTTTCTTTCTTTTTTTTTTTTTAGACGGAGTTTCGCTCTTGTTTTCCAGGCTGGAGTGCAAAGGCACGATCTTGGCTCACTGCAACCTCTGCCTCGCAGGTTCAAGTGATTCTCCTTCCTCAGCCTCCCGAGTAGCTGGAACTACAGGCATGCACCACCATGCCTGGCTAATTTTGTATTTTTAGTAGAGACGGGGTTTCTGCACGTTGGTCTTGCTGGTCTGGAACTCCCGACCTCAGGTAATCCGCCCACCTTGGCTTCCCAAAGTATTGGGATTACAGGTGTGAGCCACTGTCCCTGGCTCCCAACCTCACTTTTATACCACATCTTAATTCAAAGTATTTAAAATTGAGTATTCTATCTACAGAGATTTTTTTCTATATATTACACATTTGTCTCATTTTATAGTATCTACTTTTTAATAAAATGCTTTTACTCCTGGTTAGTTTGATCAAATATCAGTTCATTCTATTTGTACTGTTTTCATTTTTATTTAGAAAGCCCTATAATTTTGGAGACAAAGGACTTTGCTGAATGAGATGTGACTCATATGTGCCACATCTGAAGAGATGTGACTTACACGATACTTTTACTTCTTTCTCTATTCTTCTGTTTATTATACATAAAATAATTTAATATACATCTAACTGTTTTCTACAGTCCCACTGTCAAATTTTCTCTTAGTGTCGTTATCCACTGCCTTTAAGTTCTCAGGTCTTACCAAATAAGACCTTTGATGTTCCCCATTAATTATTATTTTTAATTTAAGAAGGCGTTCTTTCTGTCTAAAATATTACTTTTTTAACTTCAGCATTCCAATTTTTTTCAATTCATAATTCATGTTTATGTTTTTCTTTTATTATAACATAAAAGTTTATAAATGCAGAGAATTATATTGATGGTCACTTGTCATTTTCAGCATTCCTAAAATCACTGGTAATATGTTCAGATAATTGTTTGCTGAAGCACTATTTCTGCTTATTAGGTCTGAAATATTACTATTGCAGTATATTAAATATTATAATATTTGTATACTGTAAAAGAGAACAGATATCTTGGGCTTGAGGACTTATAGCAGGACTTCAGTATCCAGCTTATGTTACTAAGACAAATAATTGTCAAAAATAACAGAAACTCAACTCAAACCACACAAGATAAATAAGAAGCATTTATTGGTGTGATCATGAGATGTCTCACCTAACCACAAAAGCACTATTGACTGCCTCTCTCCTAGGAAAACAAGAACCAGAGATTGACTTTCTTGAAGATTAATTTGCACTTTCATTTTCAAAATGTCTCAGATTCATTTACTTTAATGTAAGACAAAGCTTTTCATTTAGTAGTGATGCCCACATCACATTATTTGTTCTAATACACTTATAATTCAAATATTGCAGTATTTTCATTAGTTGAAATTAAGTGCCGCTATGCTGGTGCCACCATTAAAACAAAATAACGGACAAAAACGTTCTGACAGAGCTGACGTGGGTGAATGAGCCACAGTCTGAAAAGTATTTTGGACCAAAATTAGCCTCAAGGGCACATACTTTATATTAATTGTAATACAAAGTGACAAAAAAATCACACTGAGAGAATTAGACTTCCTATTTGTAACTTACTTAATACACCAAAATTGAAAATTTTAAGTAATATTTTAAATTAATTGTGTTCAATTGAACTTCTGAATGACATTTATGTCTATTACCAAATCCTGAAAATAAGGAATGCCATGCTACAGAGTGAAAAGGGAAGGATTTTCTACTTAAGCTTACCTGACTTTAAGTTCTAGGTTGTTCATTATCTCTAAAAACTGACTTTAATTTTTCTTTGGCCTCATTTGTAAAAAATATTCTTTATTGATTATCGTGATAAATAAATGACAACATATGTAAATATTTTTCTATAGTAGTAATCTAGTATTGTTTCTAAACTGCGAGTAATTGATTTGTGGTTATATTCAGCTTTGAAGATGTAGCTTTTTAAAAACTATACTATTCTATTTTAAAACTATATTGTATTATGTCTCAATACTCCCACAATAAGAACTGATAAGAACCGATGTCACAATTCTTTACCAACCAGTAAAGTCCAGTAACCTACTTCAGAGCTTGGAGTAAGGCTTTAGGTTCACTTTGGTCCCAGAAGATATTCCAGATATGGCCTGTGATTAAATGTGCCTACTGACAGTTCTCACCTTTGATGAAACAAAGAGAGAGCAGAGGTCCCCTGAGATCTGAAAGGGTAAAAGTTATTTGTTCTTCTTGATGGTATTAACAGTCCTACGGGAAAGGTGAAGGTCCATTCTCCTCTAGAAATGAGTTCACAAACAAGGGCATTGGTGAGAAATGTGTTAAAGAGTTTATTACTGTAGGGTACAAAAATATAAAATTTCTAAACCTACTGTCTTTGAGATGAGTCCTTTCAGAAATATTAAATTTATACAAAACTAATACATCATTAAAGTAATAATGTGTTTATGGAGTTCTTGTTTCAAATTATTACATTTATTTTAAACCATACTGTAAGTTGAAAGAATTGAAAACTTTTAAGGACCACGTCCAGATGATAAGCTTAATTTTAACCAACAATTTTCTTAAATAAGATTGTTTGTCTAAATGCACCTAGATGTTATAAAAGAGAAAAAAATAACTATTTGTTTTCTGAGATTTATGTTTACCCAAATAAAATCAATTTTAGCTAAATAGTTCTTGATTAATTGTAGTTTGAGGCATATATAACTACAATTATATTTTTATTTTTATGGTACTTTTAAATAATATGGTTCAATATCTAAATATATTTTAATTAAAAAACCTTGTGCAAGAAATTTAAAACTTTTATCTCATACAAAATATATATCTGATAAAATAAAGCCATAGCAGGAGAGAAATTAGATTGACAACCAGCTGAATAGCAATTTAATGTTTATTTTCTCTCTTTCAGGCAGGATTATAAGCTATAATATTATAGTTTATTCACTTTATGCTACTTTGTCCTCACACATTTGTTGCCAAAACTACTCAAATCGTTTGTTCTTCGATGTTATCTTCCTTAACTTTGTACACAGCAGCAAAATGTCCAAAATACTTAGACTATTACTTGCTGCCATCCATGGTTTTGAAAAATTAATTCCAATAATAATGCATTGTGATGCATTACACAATGAAGTAAAATGAGCTTCATGATTCCTAGACACCATGATGCATACATCAAATAGAGACATATATGTATATTTCAGAAAATTGGGTGTATTTTTAATAATCTTATAGAAACTCAAATCCATTATTTTGACACTGTATTTCAATTCTACTATATACTTTTTGCTTTGTTATTTAAACAAAATATAATTTATTCTAAACATTGAAATTGGAACCTCACTGTATAATTTAATTTTAAAAATATAAAAGGTCTAGTCCTATTTCCTGTTATTGCTATCCATATAAGAAATTACCATGCAAAGAGATCTTTGTCATTATCATCCTTGTCTCCCAATTTCTTTTAACAGTTACCAACTAAAACAGTAAAATAATGAACAAATAATACATTTTAAAGTTTTTATTTTCATCTGTTTAATAGTGGTGAAATGAATATAGCATAAAATTTATTATCTGAACTATATTAACTCTACAGCTCAATAGGATTAAATACATTCATATTGTTGTGCCATCATCACCACCATTCATCTCCAAAACACATTCCATCTTGTGAAACTGAAGCGCTGTACCCATTAAACAATAATTCCATATCCCCCATTCCCTCCAGCACCTGACAAGCACAATTCTACCTTCTGTTAATATAAATTTGACTACTTTAGGTACTGCATATAAGTAAAATAAGACAGTATCTGTGTTTTTGTGAATGGCTTATTTTATGTAGCCTAATATTCTCAAGCTTCATCTGTCCTGTGGCATATATCAGAATTTTCTTCCTTTTGAAAGTTGAACAGTATACCATTTTATGAATGTATTAGTTTGTTTTCATGCTGCTAACAAAGACACCCAAGACCGTGCAATTTACAAAAGAAAGAGATTTAATGGACTTACAGTTCCACATGACTGGGGAGGCCTCAAAATCATGGCAGAAGGCAAGGAAGAGCAAGTCATGTCTTACATAGATGGCAGCAGGCAAAGAGAGTGAACTTGTGCAGGGGAACTCCTCTGTGTAAAACCATCAGATCTCATGATACTTATTCACTATTATGAGAGCAGCAAGGGAAAAACCCACCTACATGATTCAATTAACTCCCACCAGGTCCTTCCAATAACACGTGGGAATTATGGGAGCTACAATTCAAGATGAGATTTGGGTGGGGACATAGCCAATCATATCAATGAATATATCACATTTTGTCCATTCATCCATCAATAAACACAGGTTGCTTCCACATTTTAGTTATTGTGAATAATACTGCTATACACATGTATTTAAAAATATCTGTTAATCCCTGCTTTCAATTTTTAGACTATATACCCAGACATAAAATTTCTGGATCATATGGTAAATATCTTTTTAATTTCTTTTTAGAAAATGCCTATTTTAGTTTATGGTGGTTTCTCGTATTATCAAGTATGACTTACACAGCATGATGGGCACTACTGAGTTTCTCAAAGGTGATATTTTTAAAATATAATGACATTCTTTATTGCATTAATGAAGGAAGTGTCTTTAGGATCCTCCTGGGGAACATAGGTAGAGAGTAGATTTTCTGGTCTCATATAATCAATTCTTTCCAAGATGCCTAACTCTTAAGCTTCCCATCTCCTTCTTTAATTTTCTGCTATGGCCCTTCCAGCGTCTCCAACTCCTTTACTGTGGTCCATAATTATGTTCACTCTTTAAGGAGCAATCCCATTAGCATAATAAAATCATCTCTAGATTTTTTTTTTGAAAATTCATTATTCATGATTAATGAAATTGTTATCTTATGCTTCACAATATCTAGAAATACAGAAATTCTGAGACAGCCTTAAAAAATAGTTCATAAAATGTAATTAACAGATTTGTGAATCAAAAAATAAAAATAAATACTTGGTGAATGTTTAGTCCACTTAAATACATCATTAAGATTTACCAACTATTAAAATAGTGGCTACCAAGGAGAATAAAATGTTGTAAACTTTAACACTGATACTATGTGAAGCATAAATACAATCAAACACACTTGCAACAAATTTTAAAGCACCAAAAACTCCTATGTATTTTTTCTGTTAATTTTCTAGTCTGAAGTATGGGGAAACTCATATTAATATACCATATTTTCTTGCATATTCTACTGCTTTTCTTTTGTCTCTTTGTTGGTTATAAAATTATTTATGCAACATTATCATAGTATCAGTGTACAACAAACCCCCGTGACACAAGTTTACCTATGTAATAAACCGCACTTGTTCCCCTGAAATTATAAGTTAAGAAAAAACTAAAAAAATACAAATAAAAGTACACACACACAAACACACACACATTTAATCTCTCAATCTTTAATCGTGATAATTACTCCTAAAAAGTTGAGAAGATATGATTCTTTATGGGAAAGCTATATTTAATGAATAATGACCAAATTGTTATGGACAGGGAAGATACTAGAGAGGGAGGGAGGGTCAACTATCAGCCATTGTTGGGTAGGATTTGTGACAGAAGTAATATTGTCACCTGAATTCAAATGTTCCAGAAAGCCAAATAAATGACACAAATTGGATTCAAGACTCACAATGGTGCAGCTGGAATCACTGATCTGTCACTTGAAAAAGTGTCAACATTAAGGAGCTATTATCAATAGCCTCAAGAGGAGGTTAAAGGTATAATCTAGTATCTAGTGATTCTTTCAGGCTCCATATAAAACAATGCCCCTTGTGATATGATGTTCCTTTTTCTAGAAGATTATATCTAGATCTAGATATGCAGTCCAACTTTAGCATGAGTTACAAGTCTGGTGTGTTGTAGTAGCATCTCCTCAGAAACATAGCATCAGGCACATACATCAGTTTGGTTTCAGGTTGTCGCACTAAATAAAAAGACCTTCCTGTGGACATCTACAGGAGTGGCTCACACAAATGAGTCTCCAATGGTGATTTGCTTCCATAATTCAGAGCCCTAGAAAGGGTGGCTTTAACCTACCCGTCTACAGTGTTCAAATTGACAGGCCAAACAGTCTATTCAAAAAGCCCAGGAAATTGAGTCCTGTACACTAAGTGTAGCAACTATGTCCATTTTTGTTTCTATGTAGTTGTCTCTGAGCCCTAACAGCTACAGCAGCTCAGTAGACATTGGGTTCAGCTTAATCTCACAAGAGGGCAGAAGGATTTAGAAGAACCTCTGTTCCTATGTAAACGTAATTAAATAAATGGTGCTTAACAGAAGCTCACAACATGTGGAATGTTATCCTAACACCCGAAAGTGAAAAAAGACCTGATCTGTAAGAAATCTTGGGGAAGAGGTTATCAGACAGAGGGAATGGCCAGTGCTAGACCCTTGAGGCTCACCCTCAGAATATAACAGGGACAGAAAGAAGACCAGTGTGACCCATTATCAACAATCCTTGAAGGTAGTCAAGAAATGGTAATAGGAAATGAAGAAAAATATAAATAAATATCAGATTATTTACGAAACCAACATAATTTTGGTATTTTTCTAAATAAAATTTAAAAATAAGAATTTTTACATTAATGAAATAATAGGAAAATGTGAATAAAATAACAAATACCTGGATTTGTTATTTTAGCCAATTTTAACATTTTACCATGTTTGTTTCAGAAGCTATTTTAAGATACAACCTTAGCTATACTTTAAGAGCTATCCTTTTTACTTTTCTTCTCCTTGCTCTTCCATTCCCCAAATTTATAACTAGTATCTCTGCTTTTCAAAATCCTTTCCATGCATACCATATAAATCTACTAAATATTTATGCATTAAGGAGGTATAGCATATTGCTTTATAAGTTTTAATATGTATAATTGGTTGTAATTTTCTTATTATTTCGTAAATGGATATTTTTGAGAGTCATCCATGTAGGCATATGTTCTCTATGTTGCTCGTTTATGTTACCATTTGCTATTGCATTGTGTTATGTTATAATTAATATATCTATTCTTTAACCTATGAATATATAGTTTGCTTCTCATATTTAGCATTTATTTAGCATAAATAAAACTACAATTAATATTTATATTTATATAAAATATTTTTATGGGCATATCTGCAGGAGTTTCTCAAGGGCATATATCTAAGAATGTAATTATTGGGCATATGGAAAAAACATGTTCAAATATACGAGCTTGCATATTGTACCAATTTGAAACCTGCTAGATACTTGGATGAAGTTTCTGTTGTCCCACATCCTAACTACAATTTTAGTATCTGTTATCTTAAAATTTATTGTTTTTTGCCAAAATTTGTGAGGTGGTGTGTTAGGCCATTTCTGCATTGCTATAAAGAAGTACATGTCTCTAGGTAAATTATAAAGAAAAGAGGTTTAATTAGCTCATGGTTCTGCAGGCTATACAGGAAGCATGGTGCCAGTATCTGCTTGGTTTCTGGGGAGGCTTCTGGAAGCTTTTACTCATAGTGGAAGACAAAACAAGAGTAGACATGTCAGGTGGCAAGAGTGGGAGCAAGAGAGTGTAGGGGAAGATACCATACACTTTAAAACAGCCATATCTCTCAAAAACTCACTTACTATCAGGAGGACAGCACCAAGAGAATGGCGCTAAATCATTCCTGAGAAATTTGCCCCCACGATCCAGTCACCTCACACTGGGCCTCACCTCCACCACAGGATTACATCTCAACATGATATTTGGAGGGGATATGCAAACCATATAATTCCACCCCAGCCTCTTAAATTTCATGTTTTTTTCCTATTGCAAAATACAATCATCTCTTCCTAACAGTGCCTCAAAGTCTTAACTGATTCTAGCATTAGCTCAAAAGTTCCAATTTCCAAGTCCAAGCCTAGAGTCTCATCTAGAGATTTGTTCCTTCCACTTATAAGCCTGTAAAATCAAAACAAGTTATTCACCTACAAGATAAAATGGGGGTACAGTCATTGGATAAACATTTCCATTCCAAGGGAGAAATCAGCCAAAAGAAAGGGGTTACAGGCCACACAGAGTCTGAAATCTAGGAGGACAGTCATTAAATCTCAAAGCTCTAAAATACTCTGACTCCATGTCCCACATTCAGGGCACTCTGCTCCATGAGGTGGTCTCTCATGACATGTGGCTTTGCAAAGTACAGCCCCCATGGCTGCTCTAATGAGTTGAAGTTTAGTGCCTGTGGCTTTTCCAGGTGAAGGGTGCAAGCTGCCATTCTGGGATCTGGAGAACAGTGTCCTCCTTTCTACAGCTGCACTAGGAAGTGCAACAGTGGGGACTCTGTGTGGGGCCTCCTACCTCACATTCCATCTCTGCACTATCCTAGTAGAGTATCTCTGTTAGGTCTCTGCCCCTGCAGCAGGCTTCTGCCTGGGCATCCAGATTTTCTTATCCATCCTCTGAAATCTAGGCAAAAGCTGCCAAGCCTCTGTCACCCTTGTTTTCTGTGTACCTGCAGGCTTAACACTACGTAGAAGCTGCCAAGGTTTACGGCTTACACCCTGAAGCAGTGGCCCAAGCTGTATCTGGGGCCCTTTGAGCCAATGATGGAGCTATAGTGGCCTGGATGCAGGGAGCAGTGTCCCAAGCCTGAACAGGGCAGCCGGAACTTGGAACTGGCCCAGGAAACCAGTTTTTCCTCTTAGGCCTCTGGCCCTGTGATGAAAAAGGCCGTCCTGAAGATCTCTAAAATGCCTTCAAGGTCTGTCTCCCATTGTCTTGGCTATTAGCACTTGGCTCCTTCTTAGTAATTATAATCTCTCTAACAAGTGATTACTCCAAAGTCTGCTTGGAATCCTCTCCCAGAAAGCTTTTTATTTCTTTTCCACATGGTGAGGTTGCAAACTTTCCAAACTATTACATGCTGCTTTCCCTTTAAATATAACTTCCGGCCAGGCATGGTGGCTCACGCCTATAACCCCAGCAATTTGGGAGGCTGAGGTTGGTGGATCACCTGAAGTCAGGAGTTCGAGACCAGCCTGAGCAATATGGTGAAACCTCATCTCCACTAAAAATACAAAAATTAGCTGGGCATGGTGGCACACATCTGTAGTCCCAGCTAGTTGAGAGGCTGAGACAAGATAATTGCTTGAACCCGGGAGGCAGAGGTTGAAATGAGCTGAGATTGCACCACTGCACTCCAGCCTGGGTGACAGAATGAGACTTTGTCTCCAATATATATATATATATGTGTGTGTGTGTGTGTGTGTGTGTGTGTGTGTATGTATGTATATACAGAAGCTGTTAGAAGCAGGTAGGTCATTTTTTGAAGGCTTTGTTGAACAAAATTTTTTCTACCAGATGCCCTAAGTCATCACTCTTAAATTCGATTTCCACATATCCCCCTAGGGCATGAACATAATGCAGCCAAGTTCTTTGCTGAGGCATAACAAGGATGACCTTTACTCCAGTTTCCAATAGGGTCCTCATTTCCATCTGGGACCTGGTCAGGCTGGAGGTCACTGTACACATTTTTATCAGCATTTTGGTAAGAACCATTTAACCAGTCTCTAAGAAGTTACAAGCTTTCTTTCATCTTCTGTCTTCTGAGACCTCCAAACTGTTCCAAAGTCTCTCTGCCCATTACTCAGTTCCAAAGTTGCTTCCACATTCAGGTTTCTTTACAGCAATACCACACTTCTGGTACCAATTTTTTGTATTAGGCTGTTCTTGCATTGCTATAAAGAAATACCTGAGACTGGGTAATTTATAAAGAAAAGACATTTAATTGGCTCACAGTTCTGCAGGCTGTACAGGAATCATAACACTAGTATCTGTCTTGGCTTCTGGGGAGGCCTCAGGGAGCCTTTACTCATGGTGGAAGGTGAAGCAGGGATGGCAAGAGTGGGGTCAGGAGAGAGCGAGAGGGAGATGACACTCAATTTTAAACAGCCAGATCTCACATTAACATCCTCACTATCATGAGGACAACATCAAGGAGATGGCACTAAACCATTCGTGAAAAATCAGCCCCCATGATTCTTCCAGCCCTACCTCCAATATTGGAGATTACACCTCAACATGAGATTGGGAGGGGATGTCCAAACTATATCAGATGATCATTTAAATTTTAAATATCTTATTGCTAGGAAAATTGACAATCTCATTATCTGTTCATTCATTATTCATGTTTTCTATCCTGTTATTTTTTTATTTATATTCTTTGCCCATGTTTTAGTCAATTCATTATAATTTGTCTTACTGATTTTAAGAAGTTGTATCTATATTTCATATATTAATATATTTCATATACTACTGATTTCCTGGTTACATGCAAGGAATTGTCTGTTTCTATCATACCTTCTCACACTGTGCATACATTTTTACTTTTATATTTATTGAACTATATATTTTCCAGGTAATATAGTTACTCAATATTTCTGTTAGAGATATTTAATGAAAGAGGAACTTCCTTTTGGGCAACAGCAAACTATATCATAAGTAGTACTCTTGTCATAAGATTAGTGGTTTCAGTTCTTATCATTTTTCTGAGGCTATTTGTTCTCCATCTCTGCACTGTTTTTCCTGACTCTGTTGTGGTCTTCACAGTCATAAGTTCCACAGGGTGGCCCCTCTTTGCAGTTAAGTTGAAACTACTACAGGAAGGTTAAAATGTATTAGTTTCCTGCATTTCAGGATTATATATGGTACCTACTTACAGTATTCAAGTGGTAATCAAAGGAGGGGGGAGTGGGGTTGAAGAAAAGAAAGAGATGGAAATCAAAGAGCCAAAGTTTAGATTATGCAGGATAAATGTCTAGAAATGTAGACATGTCTAGCCATGTACTGCATGAAAACTATGGTACTACAGTATTCAAGTGCATTTATTTAGTTGGATAGTTTTGCTGTGTGGCTTGCTGCCTATGAGTTTCTTATTTTTAAAGGCAGAGAGCCATCTTGAACTAAGATATATAATGCCAAAAAGATGGTGTCATCAAACAGCCATGGATATGATCAAGAGAATATCACACACAACTTGGTATGAGGCAAATTATTCACTAGAACTTTTTTACATTGTCCCAACTAACATAAAGAACAGACTCACAGTATATTTTCATGTAGTCCTGGCAATCCACACTTACTCTATAAAGGTATTTAGAATAAAAATGAGTCTTTAACATAACAGCGATGTATCTTCTAAGGGTTAAAGGAAAAAGCTATAATAGAAGCTGAAACTATCATTGGCCTTCCCATAGAAATATTTTGTGGTCTAATCCCTATTGCTCTTTTGTGTGTTTTTGTTTTGTTTTTTTAAAGTAAAATAACCTCTATTTACTTCTCTGTGTTAACATCCAGGGTTTAAAACATCATATACTGGCATGGCTGTTGTCTATTTAAATCAAAGAGGTCTTCATTCTTTTTTGTATTATTTAATGTAGAATATGATGTTTTTATATACTATATGTAGGGAAAATATTACTACAGTGAATAAAATTAACATATATACAATCTCCAATTGTTATATTCTTGTGTAGGAACAGTACCTAAAATCTACTTTTATCAAATTTCCTATATACTGTACAATAGTTTTCATGCAGTATATTTCTAGACATTCATTCTGCATAACTGAAACTTTAGACCCTTGACTTCCATCTCCTTTCTTTGACCCCACTCCCACCTCTTCCACCTCTGATAACCACATTTCTATCCTGTTTCTATACATTTGAGTTTTGCTTTGTTTTATTTTAGATTTGACATATAAGTGAGATCATGCGGTATTTTTCATTCTGCGGATTATTTTACTTGGCATGACTTGGAAAGAATTTTTTGGATGTTTCACCAAAAACACAGGCAACAAAAGCAAAAGTAAACAAGAAAACGCAGCCAACAGATTCAGGAAAAAAATTTGCAAACCCACTGTCTTTTGAACAGCAGCCTATCATTCACACAGACAATCATTAAGGTGTCAGATCACTGAGGCCTGATTTATTCAACTAGTGTTTTCTACTGACAGATATTTAGGTTGAAATTCACCATCTTGTTGGTAATTCCGATGAAATGAGTAAAACTCTTTATATTATAGTGTCAAGGATTCCATAACTTCTGGAGGGGAAAGTCTTCATAGAGCACTTCCTAAATTCAAGTTGTATATAATACTTACTGTTTTTTTCTATACATTGAAATACATCCCCAGCTCCTGCCTGAGTTGATAAGGTTTTAAGATAGATAAAAAATATTTTCCCATTTAAATATATATCTCTGATTATTATTATTATTTTTTTTGAGATGGAGTCTTGTTCTTGTCGCCCAGGCTGGAGTGCAGTGGTGCGATCTCGGCTCACTGCAACTTCCACCTCCCGGGTTCAAGCAGTTCTCCTGCCTCAGCCTCCTGAGTAGCTGGATTTACAGGTGCCCACCACCATGCCTAGCTAATTTTTATACTTTTAGTAGAGACATGGTTCCGCCATGTTGGCCAGGCTGGTCTTGAACTCCTGACCTCAGATGATCCACCCGCCTTGGCCTCTGAAAGTGCTGGGATTACAGGTGTGAGCCACCACACCCGGACTTGATTTTGATCTTAAATAAATGCTGATAACATTTTTAATTTATTTATAATCTTAGGAGATGCTTACATTTTGACTTACGGGTTGATATTCAGTCTCGTCTTAATATATATGAAATGAGCACCCTTACATTAATTATATGTAATACAGAACCCCAATTTCTCATGAGCCTTTGGTGAAACAAAATATCCATTTCCTCACAACTGTGCACATTTTAAATTTCAAAAGAATTAAGGAAATTATAAAATAAACATAACATATCAATATAAAATACAGTAAGATAACAAAATTTCAAACTGGAAATACATCAGGTATTACACCTTTTACACATTTTCTGAAAATTCAAGTAAATTTTTTTAATACATTCATATGATTTTCAAATTATCCAGGCACTCCCAGAACCATTTGATAACATATACCTTTTTTTAACAATTAAAATGTATCTCAATTAGAGTATATTGATGTAAAGGTAGAATTATTTAGATTCACTCAAAAACCTAAATTCTTATACTGAATCAAACATGTAAGGTACCAAAGTCTCTATTTTGTATTCTGCAGTAACAGCACTTATTAAAATAGAATAAATCAAGAGAAACATTTTATTTATATTACGTTTAGCCAATAATTTTTCAATGTCATGATTTAATATTGATTAACTTTAGGATTTAAAATAATATTTAATGATAATTTGAAATTAATGTCATATAGGCAAAAAGTAACGATATTAAATCTGCCACTTACCAAAGAAGGAATATGTAGCTGACATTTCACCTTCCCAGAACCTGGGACTTTGTTACCAGACAACATTTAAACACGTGAGACTCAGCTCCAAGTTCTTTTGATTAATTCCCATATGAATTATCCTCATAATTTAAAAAGTTAAATTTCTATTTTTGTGCTTAAATCTCTGCTTTGGAAAATAGTGATAGAAAAAGCAGTTTAATACGTAAATAGGTGTTCAATGTCATCTTATCTTTCTGGTGAAAGTTCAACAAAATATACATTCAAGCAAAATAACTAAATATAAACCCTTTGCATTTACTATTGGTATAGGTGTGTGTGTGTGTGTCAGCGCGCACGTGTGTGTGTAGACAGAGAGACAAAATGAAAGAGAGATTTTTTTTTTTTTTGCCAGCCCACATATTCATTAAGACAATTAGAAAGATTTCAGGCTATCTGTGACATATTCTGTGACAACTAGTGAATTTGTACAATAGAGGAATAGCCTAGAGATCCTCATATTGTTATATATCTCTAATGAAAAGAGCATCCCAAACCCCAAAATCTGAAATCTGAAATGCTCCAAAATCTAAAACATCTTTCAAAGCTGACTAAGGAAATGCTCATTGGAGTATTTCGAATTTTGTATTTCCTGATTTGAGATGTGCAAGCACTATAATGTAAATAGTCCAAACTTTTTATAAAAAGCCAAAATCCAAACCTTCTGGTCCCATGTTCATGGTGGATTGCTATTTGTGAGATTTTTTTTTTTTCTTTTACACAGTTCTAAAGTCGGGAACAACATCTAGGAAAGCTTATATTTTATTCTCATTAGATTGTAGACTTTGGATTCTCAATTTAATGTGGTAATCTCCTATCACATTGCATTGCTTAGGCATTAAGCTTTATCACATGTCCTAGTTGCTAGAGCAACCATCAAAGCAGCTCAAGTTCTCAAATATTAAACAGAAAGCTTCAGGGCAAAAGGTGGTTTGGTGTTCTCTTATTGCCAAGAATTGATACTTTCAACTTGTTTTTGGTATCTGTGCATTACTTAATTTTATGAACATTTTCCACTGGATTTTAAAGTATGTTTTTAAATATTATATCATACATTTAGTTGTGACAATCTAAAAGGTCATTCAGCATATCTAATCTCCTGAATTTCCAGAAATAGAAGAGAGACCTGTTTTTATGGTCCAATTCATCTAAATATCCTTAATCAGCTTTAATAGTACTTTTGTGAAATTGTAATCAATAAAATTCAGCAGCTGTAGTTCATTAGGTGTTTCTAGTTTAATGCGTGCTGGACCAGAATAATAAATGGGACATGGTAATTCTTAGAGAAATGCCTGATAGGATTTTGCTGTACGACTGCTACCTATTACATAAACAGAAACACTCATTTTAAACTAATTTTTGACTAAGATATTTTACTATTAGTACTATAATTTTAAAAAACATAAATTAATACCTAGGACTTCCAGATATAGTTCTTAAACAAAATTATTTTAGTAGTAACATCAGGACAGTTCTCTCGATGCCTTTAGACTGACCCATTTCTCCCACTTTCTTGCTTGTAGTTCTAAAGAATCATTCTAAAATGGACAGGAAATACAACATTCTGAGTTAGAGAGGAACTGTCTGGTACAGCCTGGGGATTGTTCCTCTCTCCTCTGGAATCAGGATGTGCTTCAAAGTTTTGTCCAGTGAACCGCCTCACCCCTGAGGTATATAACCCAGGGAGGACTGCCTTTTTGGGTCCCTCAGCTGTGGTGCAAGCGGGACACACACAGCTGAGACTCCATCTGCCCTGGAGAAGCTTTCTTGGGGTACCAGCTGGCAATAAATCCTAGCTTCTTTTGTCCCTGGTGCCTATCTGTAAGTAATAAATCCACTTCATATAACTTGTTCCACATACCCAGCTCTGCCCAATACACAAAAACAAAAAAGTTATCTAGTCCAAAATGTCAATATTACCAAAGTTCAGAAATCCTAGCACAGATCCATATGATATAACAGACAATGTGAATGATACTGGGAAAAGCAGACAGGAGGAAGCCAGACAAAGTTAAAGCATTGTGGGAAAAACACTATGGGCAAAAGCACAAACTAAAGGGAGATGGAGATGGGTTAAAAATCTTGTGATACAGGAAAGAAGCAATCTTAGCAATTCTAAGGAGGAAATTTAAGACACAGCCAAAAACAGAGAGAGCAAAAATAGAGAGAAATCATCTAATCAGGCCCCAAGGTACAGAGAGTGAAATCAGACAGATAACACAAACAGTGGAAAATATAATCTAGAGGGATAAAACCTACATAAGATGTAAACTTCTAACAAAGCAGTTTTGTTTTCAACTCTCTAAGGTATTTCACCCTCCAAATTTCAAGTTCTTAGAGAAAATGCTCTTAAGTAAATTGTTCAAAACCTGCACAATACATCAGATAGAAAACCAAGCTCAGAAGCAACATTAAATGTTCTGTTTCTTTACCATTTAAGCAATAAATGAATATCTCCTGCTCAAATATAATTATCTTTTTTTCTGCTAAACAGGTTGTTCAGCATTTCATTTTATTACAATGTATGTTAATGTGTCTTGAAATTTCTCTCAAATATTAGTCTGGACTAAACTCACAGATTTGGTAGGAATAGTTTTTATACATTGCTTCTTTCTTTTACAAAGTACATGGTTAATATAATTTAAAATGATAAGAATAAACTTACCTATAGTCTATAATTCTAGACTCACTTTATCTGATATGAAAATATATTTTAATAACTCTGTGTTTTCTAAATTGGTTAAATCTATTTACAGATATGTACTCTGTAAAACTGTTCCTATCAATGACTTTAAATCAGTATAATTCCACTTTCAATTATTTTGTAGAAATCAATTGCTTTATGCTTTAAACAGCTTATTCTTACATGTGCCATAAATGTCAACTCATGAAAATATCTTCCTACATACAGAAGATGATATTATAAAGGGTCATTCTGATATAAGGACGGTAGGAAAACTAAATTATCTTTGCCATTAATGCTGATGTTGCAGTGGTAATTACCACTTAAGATCTAGTGAAATTATAATTTGAGGGCAATTTCTTACTGAGTTGATCATCATCTGGATTCACTGCTTTGTAACTGGTTTAATAGTAGCAAGTAATATTTGAAGAAAACAGAAAATGATTTGTATTCATTTAAGGATCTGTGAATAATTCAGTCTCTGAGAAACAAAAACAGAAATGTACTTTCATCTTGAAATATAATATTAAAGTATTAATATATAAATATACAATTATGATGGTGTGCAAATAATAACTTCAGTAAATGAAATATTTCTAATGAAGTTTTGGCAAGGCATAATATATCTTTGAAGGATATTATTTGTCCTGATTTGTGCATTGTCTTGAAGTACTGCTTGAGAAATGTTTGCTTGCTCCTTTTTCTAAATTTTATATAAAGCTTAATGCATTCGTTATTTTTTTATGTATTTCTTGGAAAATTATCTTTAAAATGACCATATAATATAAAAATGTATTTTCATTATGTTTATGTTGTTTTACATTGTAAAATAATTGAACAATTTTTTAAAAGTTTTAGTCAGAGACCTCCTAGAACTGTTTATGTCATGCTAATTTCCATGAACATGTATATCAAAATTACCTAGGCACATGATTTAAAGCTATATCTATATTATTTTTGTGTGTATAAAATTAGAGAATATAGGATAAAGTGTTACTATAACCTTCCCATGCCATTCAAGCATATATGAATCTCACTTTGTAAATATTATATAAAAATAATAGTAACTGTATTTTAATTGATGTCAATATAAATGAGAAATAACTTTAATACAGGTTATTATATGTTTTTAAAAGTATTCACTATGAGCCTTAATGTCTCATAGAAGAGGGAAATTAATCTATCATTATTTGCACATCATGTTTCAGAAATTAAGTTAGATAATTAGTATCTACTAGCTCCTTGATCCATCACATAGGTATTTGATCTCATCACATGGGAAGAGAAATAATTATCTTGCATAATTATCTTGAATATATACATTTTTGTGAAAAATTCAAACTTATATATTTGTAACTATAGCTATGAAATTCTTACCGATAGGCATATGTTTTGAAAAAGGTCTCATTAGGCAATTTTGTCATATGAAAACATCATAGAGTGTACTTACACAAACCAAGATGGTATAGCCTACTATACACCTAGCTGTGTGATACAGTCTATTGCTCCTAGGCTGCAAACCTGTACAGCATGTTACTTTATCAAATACTATAGGCAAGTGCAACACAATGGTAAGTATCTGCATATTTAAACATATCTAAACATAGAAAAAGTACAGTATAAATATAGTATAAAAGATACAATACGGTACATCAATACAGGGAACTTAACAATGAATAGAGCTTGCAGGACTGAAAATTGCTCCCCATGAGTTATTGAGTGAGTGGTGAGTGAATGTGAAGACGTTGGACATTACTGTGCACTACTGTAGACTTTATAAACAATGTATACTTAGGCCACACTAAATTTATAAAACAAGCTTTTCGTCAATAATATCAATCTTAGCTTACTGTAATTTTTAACCTTATTAACTTTGATTTTTTAATTTTTTGAGTCTCTTGCAGTAACAGCTTTAAACACAAACACATTGCACAACCATACACAATTATTTTCTTTATATCCTTATTCTATAAGCTTTTTCTGTTTTTAATTTTTTTAACTTTTTAAACTTCATTGTTAAAAAACTGAGACGCAAACACATACATCAGCCTAGGCCTACGCAGGGTCAAGATCATGAATATAACGTCTTCCATTCCACATTTTGTCTCACTGGAAGTAGTAGTAATGTGCATGAAGCTGTCATCTCCTGTGATGATAATGCCTTCTTCTGGAATATCTCCGGAAGGACCTGCCTGAGCCCTGTGGTTAACTTTACTTTCTTTAAAGTAGAAGGAGCATACTCTAAACTAGTAATAAAATATAGTGTAGTAAATACAGAAACAGTAACGTCGTCATTTACTATCAAGTATTGTGTACTGTACACAATTGTATATGATATACTTTTATGAATTGGAGCACAGTACTGCAGCAAGTTTGTTTACACCAGCATCACAAATACCTAAGTAATGTGTTGAACTACAACATTATAACAGCTACAGCTACAATATCACTAGAGGATAGGAAATTTTCAGATCCATTATAATCTTATGTGATAATCATCATATATGCTGTCCATTGTTGACTAAAAAGTTGTTATGGGGCACATAACTATAGATAGTTTATAATGGCCTGATATGGAGTAGAAAAATATGTGTCTTATTTATTTCTGTTAAACTGGAAGTCCAGATAAATATCTTTCTATATGGTATTTATATATTTAACTATATTAAACCCATTTAAATTATTTTTAGTACTTAAAATATCAAACATTTAGCAAACAATATTTTGTTTCATCTTTGTGATAAAAAAAAACATAAGGCCCAACAATTTACTTAATAAATTTGGTAAATTATGTATCAATTTATTTGGCAAATTAATAATATTGATAAATATATCAATGATAATAAAGTGGTGTAAGTAAATTTTGTGTTACTTTTTAGCTTGGCTATGTTTATTATGTAAATCAAATACACTGAAGGGTTGTACAACATCAAATTTAGAGGCATGTTTGACATCATTAAAACTTCAGAGGCTTGGAAATCGATAAAGACATATGTTTTAACTTCTGTATATCAGTTTCTTGAAATGTGTTATTGACCTAGAAACATAACCACTTTAATTCTTAATTTCTCATTCTGTAAAATGGATCTTTATGTACACTTTCTTTTTAGAATGAAAGTCTTTCACATAGAACTTGGTATTCTCTAAATTCTCCATAACTGGTAGCAAGTATAATAATAATGACATGAAATGACCAAACATAAGCATCTTCACGACTTTTACAGGAAAATAAAAGTTGTTAATTTTGAATATGGGCTCATTACAAAACTTTTGATTTATTTAAGTATATCAGTGGGTTTACACAAATGAGTGCCTTTGTTTGGATGTGCTGTTTGTGTTAGCCTCTATTATTTGTTAAGAAAATTAATAACTCACTACTGGTTTTGGTTTTACTTTTTTTTCATTTAATGCTTAGAAAATACAGCAAAACTCAATTTAGTTGTATGTTTTTAAAAAACATGGAGGTATAATTGACATATAAAAAGACATATAAAAAGGGAGTATATTAGAAATAAAAATCAATATAAGTGCAATAAATAACATCAAATCCTGAAATTTATGCTCCATGCTCCGTTTTCTCATTATTTTGACATTTCTTATGTTTCACTCCAAATAAGGAAACTGCTATTTTGAAGACTGTTTCCTAGTTTTTTAAACATAGCATTATTTTTGTCAATATAGTCAGCAATACGTGTTTTATTTTCTTAAAGATATCTAGTGCAGCCATCATATAAATAAGAAAAATAAAATTCTCCTAAAATAAATCAAAAACTTAATCAAATTATTTCACTTATTTTAGAATGAGAAATTTATAGCTCTAATTTTGAGTGCACCATAGTGTTTGATGGTGGATTTATGTCTGGTATGGTTGTGTACCATTTCAAATTGCTTTGCATAGGTACAAATAAATTAAAAATTTAGAAGAAGTCAAAGCTTTTATATCAAATTCATTTATATTTTATTGTTTTTAATAAATTACATATTTAAAGGATTATATTTTTTCTCTCATACTGGAAAAAATAACATCTTCAAATATTGGATTGGGTCATTCTTTCAAAACATTTATTGTCAAACAAGATAATCCTTGCTTCTGAAACAATAAAAGCATGCAAACTGACTAGATTTTTAGAAAACAGTCCTAATTGGCCATAGTCGCTTTACTGCGCTGTGTTGATTTCCGCCCAGGCAAAGGATATGAACAGACACTTCTTAAAAGAAGACACTTACGCGGCCAATAAACATGTGAAAAAAAGCTCATCATCACTGGTCATTAGAGAAATGCAAATCAAAACCACAATGAGATACCATCTCATGCCAGTTAGAACGGCGATCATTAAAAAGTCAGGAAACAACAGATGCTAGCAGGGATGCAGAGAAATAGGAACGCTTTTATACTGCTAGTGGGAGTGTAAATTAGTTCAACCATTATGGAAGATAGTGTCATGATTCCTCAAGGATATAGAACCAGAAATGCCATTTAACCCAGCAATCCCATTACTGGGTATATACCCAAAGGATTATAAATCATACTACTATAAAGATACATGCACACATATGTTTATTGCAGCACTATTTACAATACCAAAGACTTGGAAGCAACCCAAATGCCTATCAATGATACACTGGATAAAGAAAATGTGTCACATATACACCATGGAATAATATATGCAGCCATAAAAAAGAATGAGTTCATGTCCTTTGCAAGGACATGGATGAAGCTGGAAACTATCATTCTCAGCAAACTAACACAGGAAAGGAAAACCAAATACCACATGTTCTCATTTGTAAGTGGGAGCTGAAAAATGAGAACACATGGACACAGGGAGGTGAACATCACACACCAGGGCCTGTCAGGGGGTAGGAGAAAAGGGGAGGGAGAACATTAGGACAAACAACTAATGCATGTGGAGCTTAAAACCTAGATGATGGGTTGATGGGTGCAGCAAACCACCATGACACATGTATACCTATGTAACAAACCTGCATGTTCAGCACATGTATCCCAGAACTTAAAGTAAAATCATAAAAAATAAAAATTAAAAAAATGCTCATGATATTCTTTGTAGTTTAAAAAAATAATACATGTATAAATATTCATAGAAAAATAGGAAGGATATAAAATAAAATGTTAATATTTTAAAAAAGAAAACAATCTTAATTTACTCTAGACGACCCCAACGAATCACCATAAAATTGAACAAATTTAACCTATATCCCCTTCATTAATATTCTCATCTTCTTCCATAAATCATGCTACATTTTGTGATAGACAGGCAAATCATTTTTCAGAATAAAACGAGGTCAAACAAACAGACAAACAAAATCAGGACGAGTTCTACTGAAGTTTATGTGGAGGCAGGAGAGTGTATTATTCAAATATTTGTCTATTAAGCTAGACGTAATAGTACTTAAACGTGTGAAATTCCTGTGCCCCACTTGCCTTTCAAGCAGTTGCCCCTAAATATTTTGTCTTTCAACTGAACTTTTGATAAATATTGAATGGTAGCAATAAAAAATGGGATTCGCTGGTAACTGCAAGGGAGACATTTATTTTATGTATCTGGAGGGACAGTGGCATGAGGAGGTATCCACTCTAAAATAAAATTGAAAAGGGAAAAAAAGAAATAACATTCTAGGGTAATATTCAGATAATTCATCATTATTAATATAGATTGGAAGATTAAGTAAAGTCTCTCCCATCTAGGGAGGGATTAAAACCTTTCAAGGCATGCTTTCAATTAGGAAATATTTTGCTTTGTGTGTTTTTTTTTTAAATCATGGCCCTACAAACTATGCTAACTGTTTATATTAAGAAGAAAATATCCTAATGTCTATCTTGGTCTCAGTGTCAGTGTTCAGTGTGTGTGTATTTATTTGGCGGTGTGTAGGTATGGTGTGCTTTGTTTTGTTATTGTTATTTTTAGTTTGTTTATTCAAAAGATGTGTCCACATTACAGATGGAATTATCAGTGCTTCAGGTAAATTAAAAGGTTCTCTTGTCTATGTGTACAATATAACAAAAATCTCAGTCAAGGTAAAACTTTTAAATGGTTATGGAGCTGAATGTAAACTATTTCTTTTTTAAAGTACATGATTTGCAAAATGTAATGATCTTAAAAGAATAGAGCCAGGGTTATTACTTTTTATTTATTTGGCTTGATTTCTATTACTAAAACTCCTGTTGTAATAACTAAAATATATTAAATTCATTTTGTATGGTGAGTGATACCTGTATTATTTATTTACATTTACTTTCTATGATGTCATGCGTGATTTCCTTTCTCTTCATTAAATACTAAAGCCATTTGTGATATTATGTAATATTTGATATTTCAAAAGAAAAATATTTAAAAGATTATGTTAGAATACTAGATCTGAAATCTTAAGTTTATTTACTCTGATCCCATGGACTCATAGTAAATATGTAAGTAAGTCTTTAAATTATAATATGTAATTTTCTTGGCTTAAAGTTACATTTTCCTAAGAACAAACAGCTTTATTTTCCCAGGTTGACACATTTATTAAATACCTCTTAAGGCTTATTTATTCATTTAAGTTCCAAAGTCATTCCCAAAAGCATACCATTTTAAATTTTATTCATAAAAATGGTAATTCCTGTTGGCTATTTCTGTATCTTCTTTAGAAAAAATGTCTATTCAAACCCTTTGTCCATTTTGATTAGATTATGGCTTTTGTTGCCATCGACTTGTGTGAATTTTTTACATATTTTGAATATTTACTCCGTAGCATATATATGGTTTGAAAATATTTCTTATTTGATAGGTTGTGCTTCACTCTGTTGAATATTTCCTTTGTGGAACAGATGCTCTTGAGTTTGATATTGTTCCACTTGCCTATAATTTTGCTTTGGTTGCTTGTGATTTTGGTGTCATATTGAAGAAATTATTTTCAAGACCAATTGATATGGTTTGGATATTTTTCCCCTCCAAATTTCATGTTGAAATGTAATGCCCATTGTTGGAAGTGGGGGCTGTTAGGAAGTGCTTAGATCAGGGGGGCAGATCCCTCATGAATGGCTTAGCACCATCCCCCTGGTGAAGAGTGAGTTCAGAGTTCACTTGAAATCTGGTTGTTTAAAAGTGTGTGTCACCTCCCCCTGCTTCTTGTTCTTCCTCCTCCCATGTGATTTGTCTACTTCCTCTTTCACCTTTCACTACGATTGTAAACTTTCCGGGGCCTTCCCCGAAGCTGAGCTAATGTTGGTGCCATGCTTGTACAGCCTGCAGTAATGTGAGCCAATTAGATCTCTTTTGTTTATAAATGATCCAGCCTCAGATATACCTTTATAGCAGTGCAAAAATGGCTTAATTCACCAAGGTTATGAAACTTTTTCTTTTGTTTTCCTCTAGGTGTTTTACATTTTTAAGTCTTATATTTTTCTTGCATTCCTTTTAATTTTTGTGCATGGTGTAAAATAAGGGTCCAGTTTCATTCTCTTGTGTGTAAACATCAAGTTCTCTCAGCACCATTTGTTGAAGAGACTACCTTTTCCCCATTGTGCATTTTTGGCATCCTTGTGGAAGATCCGCTGACCGTATATGCGTGGGTTTATTTCTGAGCTCTCTATTCTGTTACATTGGTCTATATGTTTGTGTTTATGCCAGTAACATACTGTTTTCATTATTGTAGTGGTGTAGTTGTGCAATACATTTTGTAATCAGGAAGCATGATGCCTTCAGTTTTGCTCTATTTTTCTCAAGTTTGTGGGGTCCATTGTGGTTCTATGCACATTTTAGAATTTTTTTGTTTATTTCTGTAAAAATGTTTTTGGAATTTTGATAGTGATTGCATTGACTTTGTAGGCTGTATTAAGCAGTATGGAAATATTAATAATATCAGGTCTTTCAATCCATGAACATGTATGTCTTTCCATTTATTTGTGTCTAATTATTTTCAACCATGCTTTGTAGCTTTCACTTCTTGTAAGTTTATTCCTCTGTCTTCTTATTATTAATGCTATTGCAAATGGGATTTTCTTAATTTTCATTTTGAATGGTTGATTATTAATGTGTAGAAAAAGGACTAATGCAAATTAAAACCACAATGAGATATCTCACACTTGTTAGGATGGCCATTATAATAAAAACAAAAGATTACAAGTGTTGATGACTTTGAGAAGTTGGAAACCTTGTACAGTGTTGGTGGGAATGTAAGATGGTGCAATCGACATGGAAAACTACGAAGTTTCTTCAAAACTTTAAAAATTATTTAATAATGTTATTAAAAATGACATTCAAAAATGTTCCAGCAATCCCACTTCTATTTATCCAAAAGAATTAAAATCAGTATCTCAAGAGATATCTGCAGTTTCATGTTTATTGTAGCATTATTCAGAACAGCAAAGAAATAGAAATCACCTGAACATTAACTGACAGATGAATGAATAAAGAAAATGTGGTATATACGTATAATAATGTATTATTTAGCCTTTAAAAAGAAGGAAATCTTTTCATAAAAGAAAACATGGAGGAACCTTGAGAACATTATACCAAATAAATAAGACAATCATAGAACGACAAATAATGCATGATTGTACTTATGCATTATTTATATACTTATGAGGTATATAAAATGTCAAAATCAGAGAAGCAGAAAATAAAATGGTGCTGGCCAGGGATTGTGAGGGAGAAATAGGGAGTAAAATTTTACCTTTGTATTCATTACAAAATTGAATGAAAGTGATGGGAGTGAAAATCCTTACCTTGCCACCAATCGCAGGTGTGTGGAGGGGTGCTCATTCAGTCCTTCCTCATTAAGTATAATACATGTAAGTCTTTTGTGGAAATTATCAGATTAAAAAAGTTTCTTTCTTGTTTGGTTGGAATTTATAACTTAAATAATTATTGCATTTTGCAAAATACTTTTTTGGCATCTATTGAAGTGATAAAATAGTTTACTCCATTTGTTTTTCTACGAGTGTGGTGTGTTAAAATATTTTCTGTTGTTAAAACAAACTTACATCCCTGGTATAAACCACACATGCTTATGATGCACTATCCTTTCTATATATTGCTAATTGCAGTTATTAAAATTTGAGTTAAGAATTTTTGAATATGTATTCATGGAAAATAGATATGTTTTGTCTGTTTTAAAATTATGCCCTTGAAAATAAATTGGTAAGTGCCCCATCATCTGTTTCCTAACAGACTGATACAGAATGGATTATTATTATTATCATTATTTTTGATTTTAGGTATATCAGTGAAGCAAACCATGTCTATAATCTTCTCTTTTTTAAAGAGTTTTAATTGTAAATGCATTTCTTTAAGTAATATAAGCCTATTCATATTTTCTATTCATTTTTCTGCCAGGTTTCAGAAAGAGTGGTTTCAAGGAATTTGTTCAGTTTTTCTAAGTTGTTTATGGTTCTCTAATAATGTCTTCATAACATTCTTAATATTGGTAATTAGTGAGTTCTCTCACTGTTTTTATTCATCAGTATATCTAGAGGTTTATTGTTTTTATTGATTATGTTTAAAAGCAGTTTTTAATTTTATTGATATATTCTATATTTTGTTCAATAATTTCTGCGTCTATTTCCATTCTTATACTTACTCGGAGATTAATTTGTTCTTTTAAAATATAATTATGGAGAAGGCTTAAGTCATTGATTTTATCATATCCTATCCATTAATGTCATAAAAGGTACAGGTTACCTTGTGGATATGAAGTAGTTCATACCAATTTTGACATACTGTGTTTTATCATTTAATTTATAAATTTTAATATTTCTTCACTGTTTTTGTTAATTTGTGAGGTTTGTAAAAAAATCTGTGTTGTTCAATTTGCAAATATATTGTGGCCTCACATATATTAATCTACCGATTTATAATTTAACTTGTGATCAGAAAATATAATCTGTATAATTTCTATTATTTAAATTCTATTGTGTTTTGTTTTATTACCTAGACTATAAAATAGATTGATGAATGTATAAGGTATTAGGGAAATAATGTACAGTTTTCTGTTTGGGGTCAGAATGTTTTATAAAATCAATTAGTTCAAGTGTCTTAATATAATTTTTCATGATACATGTATCTTAATTATCTACAAATCCCATTGATTTCTCAAATGATAGTTGAATTTACCTAAAATTTGAAGAATAATCCTGATGTCAAATTATTTACATTTTGTTTAAAAGCGAAATTGTTGTGCTTTAATTCTGAAGGATATTTTTGTTGAATAAAGAAATCTACCCCTTCTTACTTGAAATTTAATTCCAAGATCTTCTCTCTTGCAATTTGTTTATGGAGAAGCTTGCAGTCATTCTTAACATTCAGCATACCTACACTTTTTGTCCTCTAGCTGTTTTTAAGGTTTATCTCTATCTTTGGTTTTCAGTATTTCAATTATGATATGCCAAAAAGATTTTTGTGGCGTTCATCCTGCTTGGAGTTGATTGAGATACCTGTATAAATGCGTTAACAATTTTTATCAAATTTAGAATTATTTTGGTAACTAAATCATTAAATATTTTGTGATATATATGTTATGTGTGTATATATATGAAATATAAATGTGTGTATATATATATTAATATTGTTTACCATGCTTACACTTATTTTGATTTCTACCATATCTACATTTACTTATACTTTTAAATTTTATGTATTTTATTATATATTATTTTAACATGCATTATTGAGGTATAAATGACATAATGAATTGCACATACATAAAGTATATATTCTGTTATATGTTGACATATAGGACATATGGTTATACCTACTTTCCAACTGTTTGAAGATGCTTTGTCCACTTTTAAAGTTTTCTATTTTATATTCCATTCGATACTCTTTTGATGTCTTCATTAATCTTTTGAAGTGCCTAATCTGTTTTTAAGTTTGTTCAATGCATTGTTATTTTTTTCCTAATTTCGTCTCTAGAAGATACATTTGTGGGGTTTTTTTTATATGTTCCTTTCTCTTTTCATTACTTGGTAAAAGTCTTTGAACAGGTATATGCATATGAGATATGTTACTTCTATTCTCAGGGATCACATTCTAGGACTCCTTATTGCACAATAGCTGAAAACAGTTGTTTTATGTGTAATTTTCTGATTTTCTACTTACATCAGGTGGAAAGGCAAGCCAGTACCAGCTCCTCTTAATCATAGGTGGTAATTGCAATTTAGAAATAATTAAAATATACCTGGAATCATTTAAGTGATATGCAATAGGCTACTATGTAAAAATATCTGAAAAGAAATTTAATATTTCTAGTTTAATTCTTGATTTATTTTAACATTTTTAATATTTAGAATCATTAATATAATTATGGGAAACCTATCTCAACTATACTTTTTACTAAATTATAAGAAATGTAAAATATAATTCCTTCATAATAAATTATAAACTATGTAAATATATATCAAACATATCCCATGTATTTGAAATATGCCCCAAAAAATCACTATTTCATAATTCTGCATCTTCAATTATAATGGTAGAAGAAAATATAGTATACATCAACAGTATTATTGAGCTACAAATATTTTCTAACTGTACTAGGAACTTGAAAAATTTTATGTTACTAATGCAGTATTCTCTCATTTTCCAGTTTTTACTTAACTTCCAAATTGTGACTCATTTGTCTTTCCATCTAGCCCCAGTAAATATGATCTATAACCTGAATAATACTGATAAATAATAGAATTTGCCTTGACATTGGAAATTTAAGAATTTTTTCATTCGGAAGAGCAAGGGCATGTAAATCCTGGGCATCCATATATTTGGCATTGCTTTATTCAATTATATTTGGCCTGTTTTTCTTCTGTATTATTCTTTGTCTCTATAAAGTCCTTAAGAGGGCCAGGCATGGTGGCTCACGCCTGTAATCCCAGCACTTTGGGAGGCTGAGGTGGGCAAATCACGAGGTCAGGAGATCGAGACCACCCTGACTAACATGGTGAAACCCCATCTCTACTAAAAAAAAAAAAAAAAAAAATAGCTGGGCGTAGTGGCTGGCGACTGTAGTCCCAGCTACTTGGGAGGCTGAGGCAGGAGAATTGCGTGAACCTGGGAGGCAGAGCTTGCAGTGAGCAGAGATTGCGCCACTGCACTCCAGCCTGGGCAACAGAGCAAGACTCTGTCTCAAAAAAAAAAAAAAAGTCCCTAAGAGAAGGCACATTGTTCAGATCTAGTCTGCTGCTAAGGTTTTGTATCATTTTTAAAAATTTTTTAATTCTACAGAATAATATAAATGATTATATGAAACGTTATTGTAAAGACCATTTTAAAGAACTACCTGCCTGAAAGGAATGTCTTGGAGTTTACTCTGGAGGTCTTTATGCATAAATTGTTTGCCAGCTTGGAAGTGAATCAGTAAAACTGTTGTGGAAACATGTGTTCTTTCATCTTAAAGACTCCAATGAAGAACTTTTTAATATAATCCTTTTGAAACATGGAATATTTGGAAGCTTCATTATGATCACTAACATGACTTCATGGGCATAGTCCTGAAATTATTTTAAGTACATACTAGAAAAATATCCTTGTTTTGGTCATCTTTTAACAACTAACGTGCAAACTCTATCGAGTTCCCATTCCCCAAATATACTTTTTTAGTAAAATCCTACCAAAATATGGAATATGTTATAGTCTCTTTCTACTCTTAATGCCATATCTCTACTTTATAGCTTTCTTCTCTGAAGATTACTGTCAAAATATTACTCTTCTTATTGTTGTTGTAATCATTCACAGAGCAGGAGTACCATCATCTCAAACAAACACTGCCACTTTAAATTCCAGTTCCCTTTCTGGCCTCATGGATTTCAAGGAAATCACTTCTTTTCTAACTACGAGCAGACAGTAAAACACAGATGAGACAGCTTGGGCACAGAGGAGGTGGCAGGGGTTGGGGGTGCTGGGGGAGGAAGTCTCTTGGGTAATTGCCAAACTTCACCCTCATTCAATGGGCCCCAGTAAAACAGTGGGCCTTAATAAGCACATTCCTTTCCCTTCAGGTGCACTAAGATAGTGAAGCTAAAAGCAGACTCAGGGAGTATGCCTGCAGCTGCAGAAAGATTTATGGAAACAGACACAAAACTCTCCCTCCCAGATAAGCACAACAAAGAGACACAGAAGCAGTCCAAGCCTCTGATAAACTCTCCCACCGCGAATCCTTAAAAACTCTTAACCTGTAAAAGAGTGGGCTCTAACCTAACTCAGTCAGAAGCCCATCTCAGGTTTGTTTACTCTAAAATAAACCTATCCTTGACTGTCCAGCCACCTTTTGTGTTTCTTTCCTCTTTCTTTAATTCTTACAATCATGATCACCATCATGATCTCTATATTATATCTATAACTATATACATATCTATATCTATACATTTACCTATAATGTCTTACCACACAATCCAAGCTCTGAACTACTATGCAATAATAATGTTTCTTGTAAGTAATGTCTAGCCTTATTATAGAAAACACATGGAAACAACAATTTTTTATTTTTCTGGAGAAAGTACAACAAATTTAAATGCTGCTGTGAGAAATGTCATTGCCTTTCTTAGAGGTCTTTGTTTTATAATAATGATTTGTACTGTTTCTTTGCCAAAAGTTCTTATTCATGTATGTTCACGTAAGCATAATGTTAAGTTACATATTTATAAAAATCCAAGTCAGAATGTTCCCTGCCTTGCAACAATGGTTGGCCTATTTTGCTTCTAGTAGTTTATCTGCTGCTGATGAAAACAAAACCTCCATTTTCCCATCCCCCAGAAGACTGACTTGCCTATTTTAGGTACCTAATGTTATTTGTCAGAGGAGACACCTCTACCTTCAGGCAGTGAAGGCAGAATCTGGCAAGGCTATATATAGAAAATAAAATGAGACTTACAATATTTGACCCTATTACTGAACTCAATTGCTTGATGTGTAGTGATTTCAATCAAAATATCTAATTATAAATTCACTCAGAACAGGGAGTCTAAACCAATTTTGGTAGAGCTTAAACAAGTGCATCATCTGTATTTACACCATGTACCTGCTATTATTTAAACTATGTCTTTGAAAATGAAATAATCATCATACTGAGTCCATTTTAATTTCCTTAATGTTATTTCAGAATATTTATATATTTTTAAAATATTATTTTTCCACCTTTAAAACCTATTGTCACTATAATATTACATCACTCTCAGGAAATTTGCCCAAGATATTTTATAGTAGCATTGCCTATTATCATAGACAGCAATTCTCACAAGAACATGAGATGATAATTCATAGAGTGTGATTTTTTTAAGTTTTCCCTGGGAAAGCTGGTAAAGGAATGAGGAGTCAGACAAGGTAGGAAAGAAGATTAAACAAGAATGTGGTATCAGACCAGGCAAAGTCCAACAATGTATAATTTGGGCTCAATTATGTAGAAGTGTTCTAGGGTAAGTGTGAGTCACATCCCAGTAAACTTTAATAAAGGGAAGGGCATTGGATTATTCTACCTGCTTTCTGCTGGAGAAATGTGAATTCCCAGGTACTTGTGACTCTTCAAACACCAGCAAAACAGCTTCTGGAAGCCTGTGGGAAGTTTCTTAAAAAGAGATACAGGTGAAGGCTGTTGGGAGTGTGATGAGTTTGATAAAGAGTGTGAGAATTTGGGACAAACTGGGTGAGTGCTGATCAGTCTGCTAAATTCTGCATTACACAGTAAAATTGTATCCAACATTTCACCCTTTATCAAGCTTTACCACTTCCGAATGCAAATATGTCAACCTAATTTTCACCAGATTAGGTAATTTTACAATTTAATTTGTTTTTATTAGGTTGACAGATAGTATAATGATCTCCCCAGGACTTTCTTTTTTAAGATCCTGTTTCTATCTAGCTGATATTAATGCTAGGATCCCTGTAATAGAAATGGTATTACTACCACTACTATGGCTACTGGTATTGTTACTATCATTGTATGGGCAGATAACAAATTAATAGTTGTAAGAACTTAGATATCTAGTGTTATTTTTATTTAATTGTTGTACTATTTTTTTTTTTTTGAGACGGAGTCTCACTCTGTCACCCAGGCTGGAGTGCAGTGGCATAATCTCGGCTCACTGCAAGCTCCACCTCCCGGGTTCACGCCATTCTCCTGCCTCAGCCTCCCGAGTAGCTGGGACTACAGGCACCCGCCACCATGCCGGGCTAATTTTTTGTATTTTGTAGTAGAGACGGGGTTTCACCGTGTTAGCCAGGATGGTCTCGATCTCCTGACCTCATGATCCTCCTGCCTCAGCCTCCTAATAATTGTTGTACTATTTTAAAGCATATTTAGAATTGACTGAACACTTGTTTTCTCCAGTGTTTTAAGTATAGTATTATAAAAATCTGGGCCTATCATTAAATAATATGTGCATATTTTTCCTATGAAGATATATGCATATATTGTTTGGATTAAAGTAAAAGCAGGGGAAAATTTGCTGGTAAAGAATTAAAGCATTTACTCGTGTGCATGGAAAAGAAACAGTGATTTACAAATATTTAACTATCTATACACATGCATCCATATTTCTATTTTTCCATCCATCTATGCATTTGAATATTACTTTTTAAACTCTCATGTAATCTTTGAAAATCTTTCACTTTGCATATTTTGTAGCTTTAATCCAATATGTTGTTGGATTAAATAAATGAAATCTCACAAATTTTTCCAATATTATTTATTCATTATTTACTATCATGTCACTAAAGTATTTGATCCTTTTAAAGCTTATATAAACTAGTCACATCCAATCTACTCCTTCTTTATTTTTTCCTCCCCTTTATTTATAAAATATCTTAAAGAGTTACTGGTTATTGTGTAGTCACAGCTTTTTAATCTTGTCTTATTTTCTTAATTCATCTGCATTTTTTCCAAATTTCCATGTCAGTATCTTCCCAAATTTGAAGTTCATTTTTTTCTTTTTAATATTTGTGGGTACATAGTAGATGTATGTATTTATAGAGTATATGAGATATTTTGATACAGACATGCAATGTAAAATTAGCGCATCATGGAGAATGGAGTATCCATGCCCTTAAGCATTTATTCTTTGAGTTACAAACAACCAAATTACACTCTAAGTTATAATATATAATTAAGTTATTATTGACTATAGTCACCTTATTATGCTATCAAATATTAGGTCTCATTCATTCTTTCTGTTATTTTTGTACACATTAAACATCCTCAACTCTCCTCCATCTCCCCCTCAACTCTCCTCCATCTCCATCCTACCCTTCCCAGCCTCTGGTAACAATTCTTCTACTCTCAACATTCATGAGTTCAATTGTTTTAATTTTTAAATCCCACAAATAAGTGAGAACATGTGATGTTTGTCTTTTTGGTGTCTTTTGGCTTATTTCACTTAATATAATGATCTCCAGTTCCATACATGTTGTTGCAAATGACTGTATTTCATTCTTTTTTATTCTGAATAGTGCTTTATTGTGAAGTTCATTTTATTACTTAATTTTTATTTGCAGTGTTTCATTTCTTGGTCAGTATTAAAAACAGCTCGGAGAAAAATTGCTCACAGCCAGACACTAAGACAATGGAATTGTTCCTGTTTGTTTATGATTCTTGATCTTATTTGCAAATCATCAATAGCCCAATAAACATTTGGATTTAAATATTTCCTGAACAAGAGGACCTTAAACATTCTCTTCAGCTTGACTAAACTTTAGACAGCTTTCTCCTGAGTATAGGCTCCTAACCTCTCTTTTCTTCGAGCATTCATTTTAGAAAACTTGGAATTGTAAATTCTTTCTCTGCCCCTTTGAAATCTTCTCCCAGTCTCTCGCCGGTTTTACAACTCAGAAGTATTTCTCGAGGAACCATCCCATTAATAGGTAATCATCAAGAAAGATAGGGCC
Source organism: Pan troglodytes (assembly GCF_028858775.2). Classification (NCBI taxonomy): domain Eukaryota; kingdom Metazoa; phylum Chordata; class Mammalia; order Primates; family Hominidae; genus Pan; species Pan troglodytes. The sequence continues at coordinate 74,266,707 of NC_072412.2, read as the reverse complement.
CCTATCTCTCAGTCTCTGTGGAAGGGTAGGGGCCTAACTTCACTGAGCAGAATTAGCAATCACAGATGGCATATTAATCTTCCCCACTAACATCCCCCAGGACTTTCTACTAGCTTACCCCACTAGTTAAAACTTCCCAGCCTCTCATTGGTTGGGGTCAATCTCTTATTTCAATAATCTTGAAAAAAGTCTCCCCAGCCCCTCTAACCCATCCAGTGTTATTTATCTTTAACATTAGAAAAATATATTTAAAGATAAACAATTTTAAAAGACAGTTTGGATACATTGTAAATATATGTGTCATATTTACATAATATACATAAAACCCCGTGTTCTACCTCAAAATAGCTATAACAAAAGGTTTAAAATGTTCTCAACCAATCATGAATGTATGAAGTGATCAATATCCTAATTACCCTAATTTGATCATTACACATTGTATGCATGTATTAAAACATAGCATGTACCCCATAAATATGTACAATTATAATTTGTTACTAAAATAGTTAAATGACAATAAGATTAATAGCAGTTAATAGTTTAAAATTTTTAAATAATACCTTAATGATATAACTCACATTCTATAATATTCACTCTTTTAAAGTATATAAATTAGGTTTTTAAAAATATATGTTCACAGAGCTGTGGGAACATCACCACTATCTAATTTTAGAATATTTTTTATCACCCCAAAAGAAACAGTATATCACCCCAAAAGAAAGAGAATATCTATTAGCAGTCACTTTAAATTTCCTTTCAACCTGGCCACTGGCAACCATGGATCTGTGAATTTGTCTATTATGGACATTTCATATACATGAAATCATACAATATCTGGTATATTTTGACTGTCATTTTTCACTTGTTTTCAGAGTTCATCTGTGTTGTAATATATGTCAGTACATACCAATCTTGTTTCTGAAAACTGCAATACAATATATTTTAAAATTCCACCCTAGATTTCTATTACATAGTCTTACATATTTCAGACACAAGTCCTTCCTGGTCTATCCCCATAATGGAATGTCAAAAACTGTTTAAGCTGTGTTTTAAATAGGGCAGGAGAAAACAAAGCTTATCGCCTAAAGGAAAGGAGGTATTCATTGTAAAATATGAGGGATATACCTGAATTAATTTGGAAGAAAAAGGGAGAATTCAACTTCCACCTATGTGCCTTCCATCCATAAATACTTAATAACCAGATATTTAATTGATTCAACTAAACCAGTATTCATTCTCTGTTGAACCTGGGCAGTGGGGAGAAATGATGAATACTTGTGCGTGTGTCAGCAATATCCAGAGATTCTCACACTATGTGGTTCCCTCAATCAATGATGTAAAAATACAAAATAGAAGTTTTAAAAAATGAAGAAAGATTAATATTTATCAGGAAGAATATTTCTACCATATTATAAACATTTGTAAATATCCATCTCCATCTTAATCAACATGTTTGGGAGAATTAGGAAAAGTTAAATGTCCTGTTCATCTGAAAATAGTCTTCTGTGTAAAATAATAGTCCAATTACTGTACAGGGTTTTTAGCCAAGTAATCTGCCTCTCCTATTAAATAGGAATGGTTCCTGTGAATCAGATAAGTACTGCAAATTTATTAATTTTTTTAAAATTTCAAAACATATACTCCACTTCTGCATTGTTTTCTGTTGTGACTTGCTAATGCAAAGATCCCTAGGCAACACATCATACCACAAGATATAGTTGTAAGAGTATTTTTAACATTTTCATGCCTCCACTTTCGTCCAAGTTTATTGTCAAAAAATTGCCTTTCTATTGTATTTTTTAATAAAGTAACTATATCATTAAGACTACTAGTGCTCTGTCTGGATGTTACTTCAGTTTCATTTATCGCCTAGGTAACAAAATAAAGTCCAGTATTGTCTGTTAAGGATCAACGGAGAAGCCAATTTAACTAATACGTGTGCACACACACACACAGACACACACGCATACACTTAAATTACTTGCATAATAGCATATTCTAAAATGCAGCTTTGTTTTAAATTTAACAATTCAGCTAATGGAGTAAACAATTTATTGAGGCAGTACCTTAAAAACTATTGCTTGGCATCAAATCTTAGAGCAGCTTTTAACAGCAAAAGGGACAAATAAGTTTCAGAGCTTCTGCTTCTATCATAGTGCAAGTGAAGAGCAAAACTCACGTCCTTGAAAATCTCTTCTCCCTTGGCTTGATAACACTGTATTTTCTTTTACCTCCACTTCATGCTCTCTCTCTAGCTCTCTCCCATGTTTAATAGAAATCAACATGCTTTTTCCAGCCCTAGCCTGACTGTATTTTCTTATACACTCAATACTGCACACCTGCTCACTCTGCTGCAGTCAGACTAAACTAGCTGCTCTTCTGGAAACCCTTCATAAGCTTTTTTATGTATTTAACACTTTATAGGGTTTCTTACAGGCTGGACATTCTTGTCCCTTACATTATTCTGTCATTATCAAAGCAACTACATACAATATGTACTATTATTCTGCCCATTTAACAGATGAAATAATTAAGGCACAAAGAAGTTAACTTTTCTAAGGTCACCCACTTAGTATGTGCTGAAATCAAGATTCAAATTCAGGCTGTCTGTGCTTTTGACTATTATTTTATGATGCCTATCACTAGGATAATTGTCTTTCTTCCTATTCCAAATCCTACATTCATTGTTGGAGACACTGCAATGTTAATATTCTTGACATCTTCGTCTTGGTGAATATCCATCTTCAATTTACTTTATCAATGCATTCCTATGGCCTATCATAGATTTTGTCATCATTTAGACTTGCTGCATATCAGACTGTAAACTGAATATCCCATATTTGAATCACATACTTTATGACTTCCCTTACCTATATTCACCACATTTGTAGATGGCCTCACAGGAATTTCCATTCTTTCCTGTCTCACTTATTTCTCAATTTAGTTTGTATTATATGTTTATGTGGCCTATTTCTTCATCCAATCTCTTGCCAATTGTAGAAAACTTGCTCAAATATTTTCTGCATCAAGCATTTGGATGAATCTTATCTCACCTCTACCTTATTCCCATCTGTATCCAAGTTGCTGAAAAACAATGGTGGGAAAATATTTATCAAATTGATTATGATACAAATTTGTGTTTAAATTTGCATTCCAAAAGTTATATTTGTGATGTGGGTCCTATAATATCAAATTTCCTACTAGATGAATCAGATATCTCAAAAAATCAATATTTTAATTTTAGCTTGACTAGTTCTATGCACTTAAATGCTGAGATTATATAATTGAAGTGCCTAACGTGGTCAAAAACCCAACAGATGCCACTCATTTAAAATAAATCTAATACCATGTAATCACTACCTATTGTGTTTGATGAGAAACTTGACTCCTGGAGCCCTTTTGTTAAAAAGGTCTGTTATGCCCTGCATGATCTGATATCCTGCCTGTCTCTCTCTCTGATGTTTAGTTTTATGTGCCAACTTGACTAGGCCACAGGGTGCCCAGATTAAACATTATTTCTGAGTATATCTGTGAAGGTGTTTCTGGATGATATTAGCATTTGAATGTGTGGACTCAGTAAAGCAGATCTCACCCTACAATATGGGTAGGCATCATCCAACCATTTGAGGGCCTGCAGAAACAAAAGATGGAGAAGGGAGTAATAACATTCCCATGTTTGTTTTTCATGCCTCACTGCTTGAGCTGGAACATTTTATCTCCTCCTCTAAAACTGGGATTTACACCAATGGTTCTCTTTCTTTTCAGACCTCCAGACCAAGAATGAATTTCATCAGTGGCTTTCAGTCTCCATCTTGCAGATGAATTGTGGGACTTCTCAGCCTCCATAGCTAAGTGAGCAGATCCCTGATAATACACCCACCACCCCGCATCCCCCAACCCCGCGCCAACACACACACGAGGACTTCAAAATGTTTACGGAAAAATGGAATTAAAAGACAAAAAGTGAAAAAATATCAACTTTATTTATTAACATAAGCTCCATCAAGTTCAGCACACTTTTGTTAGTAATGATGCCAGCCATTTGGTCCATTCATAAAGTACTAAGAATCCTAGAATTTAACCATGTCGATGCAGTCTTTTTTACATAACTAACTAAAAAATAACGAGTTACTTTAAAGATAATTTAAGATTAAGAGACAAAAAGAAGTCAGAAGAAGACAAATTATGACTATAAGATAGGTGCCTGATATGGTTTGGCTGTGTCCCCATCCGAATCTCATCTTGAATTGTAGCTCCCATAAATCCCAAGTGTTGTGGGAGGAAGAGAGTGGAAGATAATCGAATCATGGGGGTGCTTTATCCCCATTCTTTTCTCGTGATAGCGAATAAGTCTCAGAGATCTGATGGTTTTATAAGGGGTTTCCCTTTTCACGTGGCTCTCATTCTCTCTTTGCCTGCCACCATCCATGTAAGATGTGACTTTGCTCCTCCTTGCCTTCCATCATGATTGTGAGTCCTCCCCAGGCATGTGGAACTGTGAGTCCATTAAACCTTTTTCTCTTTATAAATTACCCAGTTGCAGGTATGTCTTTTCTCAGTAGCATGAAAATGGATAATACCATGCCTAATGATTTTCCATTGAAATTCTCACAAAATTGCCCTTATTCGATAAGAGGAGTGGGCAGGAGCATTGTCATGGCAGAGAAGGACTCTGGTCAAGATTTCCTGGGCATTTTTTTGCCAAAGCTTTGGCTAACTTTCCCAAAGCACTATCATAATAAGCAGATGTTATTTTGTCTTGGGCCTCCAGAAAGTCAACAAGCAAGAGGTTTCAGTATCTTAAACAAACAAACAAGGAAAACTGTTGCCATGACCTTTGCTTTTTGACCAGTCAGCTTTTGCCTGGACTGGGTCACTTTCATCTACCCATTGAACCGCTTCCTACCACAGAGCATTGTTTCATTTCTGCTTTGTCTTCAGGATTATACAGGGAAAGCCATGTTTCAACTCCTGTTACAGTGCTTTGGAGAAATGCTTCAGAATCTTGATCCTGCTTGCTTGAACATTTCCATTGAAATCTTGACCCTTGTCTGCAGCTGATCGAGTGCAACAGTTTTGGCATCCATTGAATGGAAAGTTTGATCAACTTTAATTTTAGTCAGAATTGTGTAAGTGGAACCAGTTGAGATGTCTATAGTGTTGGCTCTTGTTTCTGCTGTTAATCACGGGCCCTCTTCAATTATGGTATGAACAAGATCAATGTTTTCAAAAGGCTCTGATAGAGACTCTTTTCAAACTGTTTTCTTATCCTTCTTAGTGCTTTAACCTAGATCTTATTCAGATATGTTATAACAAATTATGATGGCTTTATTTTGGTCCAAAAAATGTTAAATTTCATGCATTGCTTTTCCTAATATGCATTTTCCATGAACTTTTTGAGGACCCCACACATGTTTGTGTGTATGTGTGTGTGTGTGTGTGTGCGTGTGTAGTTTTATCCTTTTGCTACTTTCTGTTTCTCTAGACACACCCTGACTAACAGAATCTCCCACCTCATCTTTCCCTCTTTCTTTCAATTACCATACTCCATATACCCTGATCTCTTTCACTTTATTAAGCAAAGAAAGTCTTTCTGACCACAGAGCATGTGTTTTCTCTTTCTAAAATACTTTTTCCAGTAATTTCAACTACCTTAGCTACCTGGCGTCCTTCATGCCTCAGTTTAAATAACCCCACAGTAGAGAATTCTCCTATCATCACCTGATGGCCATCACCATTATTCCTATCATTATATTTACTTTTATGTTATCTTTTCACCGCTTATGTATTTTTATGTGTTTCTGATACATCTCTTTTTGAGAGCACTATATTGTTAAAAGGAGCAATAAAACAAGAGCGAAATGTTTTCCATTTAACCAGAAATACTCAGCATATTGTCTGGTAGAATAAACACTCAACGAATTGTTGAAGAAATTCTGAGAACAAATGGTGAAGGACACCCCTATAGGCATCCCTACTCTCAGTCTACCACTGGGTCATAACATAGTCGCCTCCAGTTTTGAAAATGTATCTACTAATTTTGTACTAAGACCCAATTTGCTTAATATTTCCTCCTCTTTAATGAGTAAATAGTGCAGTTGGTTAGAGAGCTCTATAGCTTGTGCTACCACTATTATTGTGTGCTAGCACTTATTTTACTTTATTGTGATTGCATTTTTTTTCTTGCTTGAATTCTTTCCTAAACAAGAGCTCTGTGAAAGCATCATTGTAATTCCTGTACCTGAGCAGTACATCATTCACAAAGTTACACTGAAAGTACTGTTGAATAAACTGACTCACCTATCTTTCAATTTGGCTTTCTTCATCCTGCAATATCTTCCAAATCCTTTTCTACCTGGAAAAATGCTACTTATGCACCAACATGGAAACCAAATAATCCTTTAAAAAAACTTTAAAATTCAGAAATATTTTAGTAGTTTTTCATACACATATAAAGACATATATACACGCTACATAAATGTTTAAGGGGATCATATAGTATGTGCTACAGTGTTTTGAGTAGTCCTTTTTGGTTGTTTTCATTGTTCTTGCCTCCCAATGCCCAGATTTCTTAAGCATAACAATTGTCCATATCACTTTTACCCAGGCAACCATTCACATAAAGTTATAATGAAACATATAAGTGCATAACATTGTTACATAACAATATTATTTAAAAATGAATTTGTGGAAAAACTCAAAGGTGTGCTTTCAAACACATGTAATTAAATGTACATAAAATAATTTACTAAAAGTGTGAATCCTAGTGTTCTCACTATTGAAAACAGGTAACTATGTCAGGTGATGGATATGTTAATGAGCTTGATTATGCTCATAATTTTACACCTCTAATTGATATGAAATTGTCAAGTAAAATTGTATACATTTAAGATGAACAACATGATGTTTTGTAATGTTTACATTGAGAAATGGTTAAATCTAACAATTATGAACCAGTAAAACTGAAAAAATTACAATTTAATTCAAAAAAGTATTGGCATATTTTATTAAAATTGAATATATAATACATCAGTGGAATATAAAATATAAAAAATATTTTATGTACAATCATATGTACATATTTGAATGCATACATGGAGATTTTTCATGTGTGTTTTATGTGTGTATGGGCATATGTGCGTGTGCGTGTGTGTGTGTGTATGTGTTTATTCTTTACTTCTTCAGATAGAACTTTTAAGTCTCTGGTAATTGATGACAGTTATCTTGCCTAATTCCTGACTTTAAATAATAGGATTTTGAGAATATGACAAATTGGGTATTTTAGTATTTTTTCACAAATATAATTTATTGAAGGCCATTTCCCTGTATAATATTACAATGTAACTGGAGTATTATCTGGTATGAATGCTGGGTTTAGCAACTGCCTTTCAACATCTGTGGATGGAGGCATATTATTTATTGCCTTAAACTTTAATAAAATAGATTTTTTTGATAAATTTAATGCTGTAAATGTGTTTATATTAAAAATATTGATTAGCCTGTACACTTTTATCACTTTACTTTGCTAACATTTTATTGAGAATTTTTGCATCAATATTTATAGCAGAATTTGGTTCTTAGTTTGATTTTTATTGTGCATATAAAATTTTAGTAGTGTTGAATTGTGTTAAGAAATTTTGCTAATTTAATCTCTTTTGTAGTCCTGGAATAAATTTAAGTGGCATTTGAATTATAAGTTCTTTTAAGGTTACCTGTTTACCATCTGATACTGATAAATTTTTATATGTAAATCTCTAACCAGTTTTCTAATCTCTGTTTAAATTAGGGTATTACAGTTTCCCATTTAATTTAGGCCAATTTATGTAACTCATTTTTTGTAGGAAATCATGTATTACCTGTCATTCAAGATTACAGATAATTGTGGCTAAGTATATAGATCATTTTTAACATCAAATACACACACACACACACACACACACACACATTAGAAAGCATAATCATTAAGAGGTTATGACTATTATTAATTTGTTAAACTTTGAAAACATTGTTTATATCCACTAAACTTTTTATATTTTAGAAATTCATATTAAACTTGCAATCATAAATGGAATCTCATCTTTCCTGTTTGTTCAAAGTAGACATCCAATTTTCTCACATAAAACAAATTATTGCAAATTGAAATTGTCATATATAATATACCTATGAATTTGATGTTATGTTTTAATTCATATTCTATATTATTCTAATATTGTTGCCACTACTGCCTTTTTGTATTCTCTGGCTGAATTTTCCATAAATTTGTTTTATAACACTTTTTAGATGGCATTGTTTTATATGTTTATTATGCTAAATAAATAAACATAATTTTTCCATTTTTAGTTTTGAACAATTTGGCATTCTTTATATTTTAACAAGAGCCAATACATGCCAAATGTAATGATGGGTAATTTTAAAAATTATATTTATTTGTTCTAATGTTGCATTTTTAAACTATTTTAGTAATTGTTGCCACTCTTCATCATTTTCATTTGTTATTGAAATAGCTATTCATTTATTTCTGTTTGTTACTTTGAAAAGCTCTATTATACTTTCTGATTTTATTCATGATTATTTTTCTTTTCTGACTCATAGAAGACACAGATTTCTTTACTGCCTTTACAAACAAGATACCCACTATTTTGCCTATTAAGCTGCACTAGTTCTACCGCCAAGACACTTTATCCCACATCCCATGTCACCTATTCAGTCTGTCTTTATATAACACAGGATGTATAGCAAAAAAAAAAAATTTTTTTGTCCCTTCCCATCATCTATATTTTTCTAGGATTTTGGAGTGAGAGGCAGTTATATGTCTTATAGAAGCCTTATAATTCTCTTTCACATTTTTCCATATCTAGTTTTCAAATGAGAAACCAAATTGCAGTCTCATATATTGTATTTGACATATTTTAACATTGTATTAGAATCTTATTTTTTTCTGTCTTTTGAATTGAAGATTTGTTTCTCTATATTTTTCATGTGCATGTTTTCAGATGAGTTCTCTTGAATCTCAGGAAGACCTTTTGACTGCACGTTCAAAACTGTTTTTAGTTGAAATAGTTTTCTTCTCAGTTTTGTATTTTTATCTCCTCTTTTATTTTTTTTTATTTTTTATTTTGAAACTCATGTTATTGACTTTTTAAAAATGTTTTGTTATGTATTCTACATTTCTCCTATCTCTTCTCTCATAATTTACAACTTATTATACTGTGGTTCTGTGCTCAAACACATCTGTTCTTGATCTTCCTGGTCACAAATTTGGGACTTAATAATAAACAACCAAATATTACTTCACATTAGGTATTGATTTTTTAAAAATATGCTTTGAATCAAAACAAAAAAAGTGTATTTTGTTTGAATCTTCTAAATTTTTTCCTCTTCAGTTTATTTTTAATTTGTTTCCTCTTCTTCTGATTTGATTAATTATTAATCTTTGTGGACTTAGACCAATTGTTAATTTTCTTTTCCTAATGGGGATCCCATTGTTGTATTACCTTATGACAAGTCTCAGAAAATGAAGTAGTTTTTCCCACTTACGTCTTGGCACAGTGGCCACAATTATACCCCTGGAGATTGAGAAATAATTATATCTGAACCCTGCTTTACTTGAATTCTTTCTATCAGGAGCAGGCAGTATGTGCTTACTAATTTAAATAATGCCTTGCTTTCTGCTGATTCCAGATGGATCCAGCAAAATTATTTCTGTGTACTTGAGAATATTCTGCTGCTTTCTGATCTTCCTCCATGAGCTCTCTGACACTAGTCTGTGGGCTGCTGGGCCTCAGGGCAGAAACTGAAATAGCGTGCATGTGCTCAGATCCCTACAGACCCCATCCCTCATTCTCACGCACCTCCCTTCCTGGTCCAGCAAGAACTTGACTCAGGAGATGTAGATAATTTGGAATAGAAAGAGAATAAAAAACAGCACTTTCTCAAAAGTCCTCTCATGAAACTTTCCTCATATCTCCTTGTTAAATTCCTTTTGTCAACTGTCAATTAGTTTAGTGTTTTTTAATCATATTTAGGCTCATAGCACATTGCAATTATTTATCTTGTGTCTTACTGTTCAATTTGAATTTCAATAAAGAAGTACCAATGAACTCTCTATTGTTATATTGTGGTGACTTGTACTCTGCTAAGCAAAAGATATAAGGGTGGATAGTAAAAATGTTCCAGCTCATATATGCTTATTAGGGCTTTATTGGTATAAGCATACATGTTCATGTTAAATGATACATTTAATTATTTGAATATTCTTTAGTGTAACCAATGTATTTATCACTCAGGGACAAAAATTATGGCATGCACTTTGTCAATATATACTAATAAATGATTGGATTATCTTCATATTGAGGTATACTATTAAGTATAAATAAATAATGCAATTTGTATTAAGTACTTTTGATATTTTCCCAGTGATTAAAAAATCATAATAGGTCTCTAATGTTTTTTTACCTATAAACTTTACACTTATGTTACTATCCTAATTGTTAAAGCACTTACCATATTTGGGAAAAGGTTTCCAATTTTAAAATTCCACAACTGGATTGGATCATTGATTGTAGAATGGATTAGATTATATGATTAGATTGGACCATCTAATCCAGGATAAACTAAGATAATTTTCATATATCAAAGTCTTTAATTTGGCTAAATCCCCACATCATATAAGGTGAAATATGGAGTCATTCTAATAATTAATCAGTGACACAACTGGGAGGACATTACTTTGTCTACCATGGGAATCAAATGAAATATACTAACTAGGTATTAAATGTGGCATCACATACTGTCAATACATTTATTTTTCCCAATTTCTCAATAAAAAGATGAATATTACTCCATTCTTCCAAGACAGAAAGTAAATTCTCTTTATTCCTATGAGGATATCTTTCAGTAAAAATTCCTTAATATTTCAGAAAAACCAACCCCAATGTGGACTTCTAATGAGATTCAAACATTCCATCATATTGATGACATTCTGATGGTGGCACCATGAAGAAAATTGGCATATTGTAATGTATCTCATGCAGTCTCAGCTGACAAAATTAACATGTCATGAATCTGTCCAATTTTTTGAATTCAAGTACTCTTTCTACTTCTGAAAATTACACATATTTTTTTTCATTAACTTTTAATCTTTTCCTTGGGCTTAGTGGAAAAATGTTACCTCAACACAGGAAAAATGTTTCCCTCATTCAATACTTCAACATCGACAGGAGTATTTTTCAAGCCAAAATCCCACAAGGTGGGATAAACCCTAGAAAACTCAAAATGAAATAAAAATCTTGTATCCAATGAACAAACCTATCCCTTGATAATTTAACCAACTCTACTGGCACAGTTGTACTTACCCAGGAGGAAAATATATGGCATTGGCAAATTCTTCATTTAAACTTAAAGGAGTTCTGACTTAAGGGGATTTTCACCTACAAGACTTAGTAGGTGAAAAAAAAAAATCAAGGCCGGGCGCGGTGGCTCACGCCTGTAATCCCAGCACTTTGGGAGGCCGAGGCGGGCGGATCACGAGGTCAGGAGATCGAGACCATCCTGGCTAACACGGTGAAACCCCGTCTCTACTAAAAATACAAAAAATTAGCAGGGCGTGGTAGCGGGCGCCTGTAGTCCCAGCTACTCGGGAGGCTGAGGCAGGAGAATGGCGTGAACCCGGGAGGCGGAGCTTGCAGTGAGCCGAGATCGCGCCACTGCACTCCAGCCTGGGCGACAGAGCGAGACTCCGTCTCAAAAAAAAAAAAAAAAAAATCAAGGTTCACCTATGGAACATTCTTACTTGTGGTAGGGAAAAATCCAAAAGAATGCCTAAACAACCCATCAGAATAGTAGTAGTAAAGTACTGCTAGTGTTTTGTGTTGGTAATTTTGTGCAGTAGGCTTAATTCTGGCTATGGCAAATGATAAAATATATCTTTAATCATGGGATATTGGCAATAGCCTAGCAGTACAATCAGTTTCTAGGTCATACAATATAAGACTAGTAAAAGCATTGTCATACAACATATGCCATTATGAAGTAAAGTACAAAATCAAATTACAAACTAGACCTGATGTTACACATATACATCTGAAAACTGAACTATCAATACAGAATAGCTTCTAGAATATGCTTAGAATTGCACAACCCTATGATTGGTAACTCAAAGAGCTAAGCCAACAACCAGTATGGTTACAAAAGTAACATGAAATTATTGAATACCCAGTAAAAAATTTACTGGACACATTAAGATTATATAATGACACTTATAGAACCTTACCTTGTTCCACATATGTGGGCATGGGGCTCAAGGTGAGTTGAGCCTATTGACATATAAATCTTGACCAGCTTACAATTTATTCGACTGCCTACCACTCCCATGGTGAATCAATATAACGGTTTCAGTATAATAAAGTGCTATATCCTTAATGGGTGACTAGCATAGATATGAAGGCATTGAATGACAACTTCTATCACATGATCTATATGAGATGTAAACATACTTAATGCAATCTTAACATTGAATGCTCTTCCTAGGTATTGCCAATCCCAATATATGATTTTCTAGTTATTCCCTGCCAATTACACCCAAATGCAGCAGGCACCATTAGGTCCATAAGTGGCTAACCCAAGGAATTTTCTAACGAAACTCATAAAGGATGAATACAGTCATACTCTGCAATGGCTTCACTAGCTGATAAAATTAACAGATACCTCGAATTTTTAGATTAGAGAGAAAAAATTGAAGTCTATGTGATTTAATAGAACTGGCAGTGTTCATACACTGATAAATTTCTGCTTAGTTTCTTTTTCATCCAGATCCTGGCTAAAATTATGTATTAGTCAGGATACCTCATAGGTACAACTTTTGAGTCTGTTTTTAAATTTCACAATGACTTCTGGTTGTCATATACAATGAAAGGATAACTTACTTATTGTCTCCAGGGTTCTGCAATTCTGCCATACACCCCATTCATAATGAAAATGTTGTGATGACTCTTAGGCCTACGCAATAGATTACCTGTCTTTTGAAGTCATCATCTCACTTTTAGAGGGTCACACTTAGGAAGAGATTGGTACACACTTTTTCAAATTTTTAGGTGAAATCTCATTTTTTCAGGAAAACAATGATCTGGCTCCTTATGTAAGTAGATGACATCTCACCATCTCCACTGGTGAAATATAGTACATATGTGACCTTGACATAAAGACAAAAAGAACTTAATCTCCAATAACCACCCATGATTTTCCCAGCTGTAGAAGAGAATATCATTACTCTATTGGATATGTATTTAGTAAATAAATATAGTGGTAAAAAAAAAAACCTTATCGTCACACTACTCCCTGAATTGACTTATTAACTAATACTACCCTGGCAGCAGCAGTCATCATTCATGGCATAAATTGATATGCTCAATATAATGCAGCAGCTCTCCTGTATTAATGGCATTACCGGGTTTGGAATAAACACAGGCATAGAATAAATCTTACAACCCCTTGTTAGCAGCTCTCTACCATTTTTGTTATGTCTAGTTCGATTAATATTTTTAATGCCATTAAATTTAGTGTTCACCTGAAAAAAATACTAGTACCAGCATCTTGATTCACAAGGTTGATCTTACTCATATAACAGACAGCTCTCTGTGACATGCTGAATTTTCTTTTTCTGTTGGGATGTCAGGCTTTGTATTCCTTCACTTCTGCATAATGGAGATAATTCTAAGGAAATTTTCTGTAGAGTAATAAAGTTAATCTTCATAATCGATCACTTGCCTAGGCTCCTGCAAAATATCTGGGACAATTTCTAGATATTTATCCCTTGTAATTTTATATTTTATTATAAAAGCCCAATACATTGTATAAGTGACAGGTTTCATAATACGAAAAAATGTTCCCAGTTATTACAGTAATTCAAGACTCAGCTGGCTTGACCCCAATCCCAAGTTCTAGTTTTATGTTTTGTTTTATTTTAATGCAACTAAAACAACTTACTAAGTGAACAGAACTATTTTCCATCTATTTATAAGAATTTCTCCTCTAGATTGGCTGAGCTAAAATGAAATATAGAAACTTGTACACTTCTTTAGGGGAGATTGCCAATGAAAACTTCAAAGCTCTTATCCTTCCTTAAAGCTACTCTGCTCAGAAAATATATTTTCTATTGTTACCAAACATTGCATGGTTTCTCACAAATCTGCATAATACATGCGCCTGATGAGAAGCTTCAGAGTATTGGGGTCACGAGAGACTAAAGTGAGACAAGTAACCCTATGATATAGTTTAGTTCCGTGTCCTCACCCAAAACTCTTGTCGAATTATAATTCCTAATGTTGGAGATGGGGCCTGGTGGGAGGTGACTGGATCATGGGGGTGGTTTCCAATGGCTTGCTGCCATCTCTCTAGTACTGTCTTATGATACAGCTCTCATGAGATCTGATTGTTTAAAAGTATGTAGCACCTCCCACTTCACTCTCTTTCTCTCTCCTGCTGGCCTCATAAAGATGTGCCTGCTTCCCCCTCAACTTCTGCCATGATTGTAAGTTTCCTAAGGCCTCTCCAGAATCAGAAGCCTGTACAGCCCACAGAACTGTGAGCCAATTAATACTTTTTTCTTTCTAAATTACTCAGTCTTGGGTATATCTTTATAACAGTGCAAGAACAAATACACCCTGTTACCCTGATCATCCTCACTGCTTATTTAAAGGAGTCTGGGAATAAGCAACCTTACTAGTGCTCTGAAGTAGCCAGCTGAAACTATAGTAGATATGCATCCCACCAGGAGACTCCCTAAGAAAATCAATGGTCCTCATTTGGGAAAGAGCACAATCTCATTGCAAAGCTTAGGGTCCTGTAAATTTACCAGTGTCTTTCCTCAAATGCTCACCAGAAGAAAAAAAAAAAGATAGGCAAGCAAAGCTATGGTATTTAAACCTACTAGAGAGAGGGACAGCACCCCCTTCACAGAATCTTGGCAGTATATCAAAACAGGGAAATTAGGAAAGGCTTTTCTGGACTGGCTAGAGTGATTTTGGAGTGGACCTTCGTGAAGAAAGGCACTGGTTTTAATTGGACAGAGATTATAATATAATAATGTTGAATAGCTTGGCACAGCAAGGTGAGGGTCTTGAAAGAATCATTGAGCAGAATGTTAGTTCTGAGAAGTAAGCTCTGTATTAGTCTTGTCTTTCTGAGCAAGAATTTCCTGGAGTGAGAAGCTAAATTATTTAAGTTTGGTTTCAGTATTGTTTAACAAAAGGAGGAAAATGTTTGCCTAGACTCAGAGACAGAATTTATGTTGCTTTCAGGTTTTACCAAAATCTCTATCTCCTTCTCAATCTCTCTAGACTATGTATGGGAGCAAATAATTGGGGTGTCTTTTCTGGAACTCAGCCTTAATAACTACAAGTCTGTGTATTTGCATGGATCCTGATAGTCATGTTATTATCAGTTTATGTAAACAAAACTGCTTTGATCCTGCAATATACCCCATCTGTTACATTTACCCTTTCCCCTTTCCCAACATTAATTGTTGATTGCTCCATTACTACAATTATACTCCATCTATTTTTTCTCTAGTCAGTCTTTTACCAAACACTCTATCAAAATTATTTTCACATGGCTGGGCATAGTGGCTCACACCTGTAGTCCCAGCACTTTGGAAGGCCTGGAGTGGGCTGTGGATTGCTTCAGCCCAGGAGTTCGAGACCAGCCTGGGCAACATAAGAAACCTCATCTCAACTATAAATACAAAAATTAGCCAGGTGTGGTGGCACATGCCTATAGTCCCAGCTATTCAGGATGTTGAGATGGGAGGACCGCTTGAGCCCAGGGCAGTCAAGGCTGAAGTGAGCTGTCATTTTGCCCCTCCACTCTAACCTGGGTGACAGACAGACTCTGTCTCAAACAACAACAACATATATATATATTATATATATATATTTTAATATATATAATATATATTTTATATATATTATATATATTTTAATATATATAACATATATTATATATATTATATATATTTTTAAATATATATAATATATATTATATATATAGTATAATGTTTTGTTTTTCTTTACCAGTCACCTCCAAATTGCTAATAGAAAATAATTCTCTATCCTCATCTTTATTTTATCAATGGCATTTGTAACAAGTAATTACCTTTTCTTTAAAAAATACTTTTGAGAAATTAGTTTCAAGATATTCACTTTTCTGTGATGCATTCTTAGCAAAATTATAAAATGAGAGAAAATAAACAGAAATAGAAGATTGGTTCTTTAGCAAAATACTATCCTCTTTTCATGTGAAAGCACTAAAAATATAGAACAGCAATAGAGGAAACAGAGAACCAATATGTTATCTCAGCAGATCGTCTGTCAGTTACATTTTTCAACTAGTGTTTAGTGTGGAACATCAGCAGCTTTTTAACTATCCTGGAACAACTACCCAAAATGAGCAAAACCAAAGATAAAACAGAAACAACAAAAATGTCACAGTGTAAAGCTAAATGTTTAACATATTCCAATGGACAGTGAAAAAAATTACATTTTATTTATCTTACATCTTGGTTTCTGGAGATTACTTGTGAAGCATAAATTCTAGGTACTGTGCCTATGTATGCTACAACATCCATTGTCCTATCAATCAGTTGATCATAAACTGGTGATGCTGCTCCTTTGTAGCAGAGAAAAAATTGCTAATTTGGCTATTACTCTACTGCAAAGCAGCTGTGATCACAACCTCCTGAGCACTGAAAATACTTCCTCCCAGACTCCTGAAACTTTCATATGAAAAACTTCAAAAAAGCTAAATATGCATATTTCATAACTTACTGAGATATATTTTGCATCATGCTGTTATATTCTGCAACTCAGCAAGAATAAATATCATATCCTGGGACTTTTCCCCTCATAAACTATGTTACAACAGTCAAGTACAAGATATACCTTTTTATAATCAATATGGTTCATTTGAGCTTAAGTGGCAACCCAGGGGAGAAAAGAAAAAAGAAAAAGCATAGTTAATCGAAGTCCTCCATAAATGTCATCGCCCCATCCTCTGTAAAGTTTATACATTTTCTTTTAATTTGCATAGAATTTTCATACTCTCAATGAAGTTACAAAAAAAATTCTACTTTTATTTTTAATCTAGAATATTAAGATGTTCTTTTCATTTGAAATATAGCTTTAAGGATATTAAGAACATTGATGTGATACTGTAATTTGGCAAACCTAATTTTGGAAGTCACTACTACCTATTAAAATTATGTGGATTAAAAAAGCTAAACATTGTAGTGAATGATAATTAAAAATATTTATCTGAAAAAATTGATATATTAGTGAAAATGGTATTGTCTACACTCTGTTAAATAACTGAACAACATATTCTTTTCAAATACTTCTTTTGCTTCTAAAATAATGTTTTTTTAAGTAAAACACAAAATTACTCATAGTTTAAAGTTATGTTTATATTTTATTAACAATAGATTTGTAAAAAATGATAAAGCTATATTTATATGTGCTAAATATTTGCACCAAAGTGGATGTGGAGATGGCTCCAAATTAGTCACAGTCCGGGCTCAGCACTGTGAGCACTGTTGGTCTTGGCTGTTTTCAGCCATGAATGAGGGCATTTGATAAATTCAAGTATGTGCATTTATTATCTGGCATCATGAGGAAAACAGGTTTGGTCTTGGAGTGTACCCTTTAGATGTCACTGCTTAATTAGTCTGGTCCCAGGTACTGGTGGGGGACATAAAATATTCGGGAGGGTTCTTCAAACTATGGAACACCTGAGGCACAGGGCCTAAGGAAAAGGTCTTGCTTTCCTGGCCCTAAGCACGATTCTGATCCCAAGACTCAGTCAGCTTTCAAGCAGTGTGGGCGCTGACCTCAGTGCCACCAGGCTTTCTGTGTAGCTTGCTGTAGTGAAGGGTGATGTGACTCCATAACACTGGTTAGGTGCAAGAAGAAATAACATATACAGACCAACGTAAACCCAAATTACTTAGGAACCTCTACCAGATCTGGACTAAGTCATGAAAGAAACCAGCTCGTTTGTTGAGTCACATGTACACTTTATTTAAAAACACATCACAGTGAAATAAAAATTGCTGGATTCTCCAAGACCATTATCTCAGCCACCAGAGCACCCTGACTCAATGTGGTCTTAACAAGATTTATAAGACCCTTCATTTTATACATCTGGTGGGAGAAAAATCTCCACCAATCTTTTGCATTTCTCATCATGGTACTGACAACTCTTTGTTCTAATTCATCCTCTCAAGGATACATAAATAGTGAACAGGTGTGGGAGATGAGGATTGTGTTTACATTTCTATATAATTGTTTATTATTTTTTATTTTTTTGCAAGAAAATTAAGCCCAAATTCTCTAATTTCTGGTAGAGAAAAACATGATGTATAAAGAAGCCTTTTATAGTTCTTCTCCTTTTTCCCTGCCAAGTGGGTAAACAAAACCTTCTCTTAGCATAACACTCAGAGAATGTGCTTCTCTCCTCTCGTCCTTGTACCTTCCATTTGAGAGCTTTCTGTCATTGAAGCTCATGTTCCTGCAAAACCCAAGTATAGCAAACCTCCCCACAACCTTTCAAATTTTTCACAGAAACAGATTTTCCTTTGGTGATTATGGTCAATGACTATAAATAATAACCAAAGATAATTAATAATATCAAATGTAAGTACTCTTAACAATATTTATGATTATAGGCATTGTATTAAACACTTGAATTAATTGCCACATTTAACACCACAACCACCTCATGAGGTGGCTACTATAAGTAGAGGTGTTTCTAATGTACAGGTTATGTAAATTAGAACTAAAGAGGGTGAAGTTATCCACTTTAGTCATTATTTTACCCTGATTTTTTTGTTTGTTTTTATTATAGGGTTTAAAATTTTTAACAAGTTATTCATCAATATGCTCTACTTCCTCATTCTACATCTGAAAATATGGCTTGTCTTTTTTGTGAGGAGCTTGAAATAACATTATTGGCGGTAATTTCTGCTCTAGTATTATGGATTCAGCCTTGCAAGAGGTAAACAAAAGGAAGGTTTCTTCACTCAAGGAGCTAATATTCTAATGTGAGTAGTAACTGTAGTATGAAAAAATAACATCAATGTTGATGCAAGTTAGTAAACCATTCAACACATTTTATCCTCATTGTATTTATTTATGGGATCTGGTGGAAAGTGGATGCTAGGTTCCATTCTTTATGTTATTTAACCTTTCTCATGATCCTATAATTTTGGTGGCTGAATAGCCTGGATGTTAGAATAAACAAACAATTTTCTATCTGAGAAATTATAGCCAAAGTCCTCAACTTTAATTTTATGCTCTTCATCCATTAAAATGGAAATGTGTCTTTCTTTCATCTATTCAGATGTATTTGACTGGTAGGGTAAATCTGTTCAGTTTGTCTCATCTATCATTTAAAGCTATGTTTATGATTATATTGAAGATATTATCAAACCGTAGGCTTCAAAGTTGTTTATCCTCTCTTTCAAACTTCATAGAAACTTTAGTAATTAAGACAATGGGGAATTAATAATATATAATAACACTCAGCAAACATATAGATCAATGCATCAGAAACATATGGTACAGGAATATACTCATACTTGCATGGTCAACGGAATTTTGACAAAAGGACCAAGGTAATTTAATGGGGGTGGATGACAATGTGTTCAACCAAAAGTGCTGTATATAAGATATTCATATTTTAAAATAATGAACTTCAACTCTTACCTCATACCATTTACAAACTTAAGTGTAGATCCTATACCAAAATGGAAGAGCTAAAAATACAAACCTTTCAGTAACCCATTAAAAAGGAAAATCTTTGTGGTTTTACTAATGACACCCTGGGTTCTTGCAATTTCCCAGGATAGAAATCAGGAGACAATACCAAACATAAGTTTATTCAGCTTATACACCAGGGAACCAGCAACAAGCAAGGAAGAGGAAGTAGCGGCTCCCCAGAGTAGAGTGGGTTAATTTTGTAGGGTCTTATTGTAGGGAAGGGTTATATCAGAGCATGTATAGGAAGGGTTTTTCTAGTGCTTGCATGATGGGTCACGATGTGTCTTTATACATCGATATGTAGCATTCGTATTTTAAATATCCACCTCTGGGCATGATTTTTAGCATTAAAATGAGGAAGGGGTAACTATAGGTTAGAGTTTAAGTCTATGTAAGGTTTCCAGGGAAGTCCCTAGCCCCGTGAAATAGGAGCTTGTGGTTAATAGCTTTTTGGGTCTTTTGCTAGTGATTGGCTGAGAGTTGTATAAGCTCAAGCTTGAGTAAAGAGCTTTTGTCCTTTTCTTCTAGACCATCTTAAAATAGGGAGTCAATTAGCTTGCTGTCTCATTCTCCCTTGAGAGACTGTATACTCCTTATTTTTAAGGGGTCCTGGGTAAAGATTTCTTCTTCTGAAGCTATTTCTTATTAAGCATGGGAGTAGTTCCCTCATCTGTTTGCAGGAGTAGACGTCTCTCCCAGCTTGGTGGAGGGGCCAATATTGCTCTGGGCTGGTGGTCTCTGGAACAGGCTCAAAAACTTAACGACCATTAACTTGACATGATATTGGTCTAGTCTAGAAGACACATCTTTTACCAGTAGATTAAACAAACACAGCCAAAAATTTAAGACGAGGATAGCCGATGAGAGTCCTATGAAAGAAGAAACCAAGTTATATAGGGTAAGGTTGATTTTATAGCATCCCATATAGAGTCAGCTGTTAAATCCTTTTTAACAAAAGAGTGTAGACAGGTTTCCTGATTATAGAATGCTTGGATATTAACTTCTACTTGCCCTGTGGTATTCATCTAAGTACAGCAGGAAGTGTTGGTGACTGTGCATATACCTTCTTGTTCTGCCAGTACATAGTCTAGAGCCAAGGAGTTATCCAACAACACATAAGCAAGAGAATTAAGAGAGGTCTTTAGGTCTCCTAGAGCCTCTACAGTCTGGTTCACTATATGACCAATCTGTTGTGTCAGATTGTGTAAGGTGACCTTAGGGTAGGTGAAACTTCTCCAAGGGCCCGCTAGGCAAATAGGCCTCTTCCTGCTATGACTATGCTAAGCCCTTGCCTTGCTAGAATAGGGGCCTCATGTTGAGCGGTAGAGTTATGGATGGTTATTCCATTTAACCCTATCATTCTCAAGGATGACTCACCTATTAATTATACATTGTCTATGCAAGAATAGGCTTTCTCCAGCAGAATAAAAGTATAAGGAGAGTGGGCAGTGGGCCACAGGAGGCAGTTATGAGCATTGCCACAAAGAGAAACAATTCTTGGAGTGGCACAGATGTGAATGCCCTCCTGAGTGTGATTGAGAATTATGAGATTCAGGTTATGAATTGTGCAGTTGGGGGATAGCAAGCAATGGTCCTGATAATTGTTTGCATATTGCTCCATGTTTTCCTGTCCTAGGTGGTCATGGATGAACTTTGAGGTATCCTGGAGCAAGGTAGATCTGCTCCCATAGCTGAGCTTGTAATTTGCTGTGAATCCTTTGGGCAGTGTGAAGCTATATTTCCAAAGTGGTGGGATGTTACCCTGCCAGTATTCACACACCTTTAAATAATCAGAGAAGGTTTTGCTAGCAAGCTTGGGCACATATATCCCTAGTAATTCTACAGGGCACAGTGAGTGAAGTTATATGTACAGGTATTTAAATTAGAGGTGGGGTGCCAAGTAAAGTTGTAACAAGAAGGAAAATTGCAAGGAATCCACCTTGCTCAGGTGAAGTTTAATTCCTCATTTCCTAAAGCAACAGAATAGTTTTTACATGGGGTAAGATTAAAGAAAGAAACTTGATGAGTAGGAGGCAGTCTGAAAGTTAAAGGATTGGGTTTAGACCGCTGGCCTCTATTTAAACAATGTATGGTCAGGTTAAGGGTAGATGGGATTAAAGGGGCCATGAAAAGAACCCCTGAAGAGAGCTGATGGTGCTGGTGGCAGATCCAGCAGTTAGAAATGAATTCTCCTTTACTGAGATGTTGGAGAAGTTGACCAGGATTTTGCAACTCCAGAGACTCTGTGCCTAGACTAAAATGAAGAGGGTACAGTAATATATAGGAAGAAGAGTGCACAATAGGAGCATAATTAATATTCAAGGGAGGATACAAGTTTGCTTAATAACTACGCACCAGCAGGGTGACTTGATTTTAGCCAATAGGGAGCAGGATAATACAATCAATAGATTAGTAAGAACATACTGATAATTTTTGTTTGTTTTGAAACAGCGTATCAGTCTGTTGCCCAGGCTGGAGTACAGTGGTGCGATCTCGGCTCACCGCAACCTCTGCCTCCCGGGTTCAAGGGATTCTTGTGCCTCAGCCTCCCAAGCAGCTGGGACTACAGGCTGGCACCGCCATGCCTGGATTTTTTTTTTTTTTTTGGTACAGATGGAGTTTCAGCATGTTGGCCAGGCTGGTCTTGAACTCCTGACCTCAAGTGACCCATCTACCTTGGCCTCCAAAAGTGCCGGGATCGCAAGTGTGAGACACATGCCCAGCCTAGAAAACAGTAATAATTAACAGCAAATGAAGAGTGAGTACACATGTATCCATCAATTATATAAGGGTGTTACTTAGCTTTATTGCTATCTCCTGGAGGCAGTGTCTTGACTATGTGCTTGAGGTCTTGCACAGGAGTAAGCTGTTTCCTCTGAGCAGGCCTATTAATTGGGAGATGCAAACGTTTTTATTCTAGAGAGGTGGACTCAACTGTGAAGTTCTTCCAACTTTATGGATTTTAAAGTGGCCAAGACAACCTGGTAAGGACCCTTCCATTTTTCAGTTAACTGATCCTCTGGACTTTCTTTTTACCATGTCTTGAGTAGGACCTGTGAACCTGGGCTAACAGGGAAATGATCTGAAACTCCCTTACCTGGCTGAGGCAATATTTTATTATCATATTGGATGATTGCCTGCTGAACTTGTCCCAAATTAATGATGTATTTTAGAGCTTGATTTAAGTTTTCATCTAATAGAGAGCTTGTTTTGAGAATAAGCTGCCCACAGGTTATTTCAAAGGGGTGAGCTTTAAGTTTCCCTTGAGGCAGCTCTTAATGCTTAGTAAAGCAATAGGGAAAAGCTTAATCCATGATTCCTGGGCTTCTTGGCATAATTTAACCAAGATTCTTTTAAGTGTTTGATTCATTGTCAACCTTCCCAGAGGACTGAGGAAGCCAAGCCAAGTGAAATTTGTATATAAATGCCAAGAGTGATAGACAGCACGTTGGTGATCTGGGTGATAAAAGATATTCCAGACTGGATGAGGAGTGTAAACTTTAAGGGGATGAACTAGTGTGAGTTTGGAGACCTCTCTGACCAAGCGGCTGGTGGCCTGCCACTGCCGTGTGGCAGTGGGGCTACCTAGGGGCTACTGAATTCAATTGCTTTGAAAAGTAAGCCTCTGGCATTTGGATAGGCCCTAACTTCTAAATTAGGATTCCCCGGGCTTGCTTAGACCTCCCTTGTACAATGAAGAAGAAAAGCTTCCACAAATCTGTGAGTCCCAAGACAGGGCCTACCATAACACAGATTTTAGGTTTTCATATGCTTGCTGTCAGACCTTGTCCCAGCAGAATCTTTCTCTTTCTCCATCCTTGAATGACTTATAAAGGGGGTTGACTATGAAGACAAAGTTTATAATCTAAATATGGCAGAACCTGTCCATTCCCAGAAATCCCCTTAGCTCTCTTCTAGTACCATGTAGTAGTGAAGCAATGGCCTGCTTTAGGTCTGGGACAAGCATCCTGGCTCCCTGGGTAAGAATGAATCCTAAGTATTAAACCTGTGTCTGGGAAATCTGGGCCTTTGAGGAGATGACATTATGGCCCCATTCAGCCAAGAAATTTAAAGCTTTAGTAGTATTTTCTTGAGAACTATGGAAGTCCTCATTAGCAATAAGCAAACTGTCCATGTATTGCAATAAATTTCCACTTGTAAGTGTAAGTTCTCGAGGTCTTTTGCCAAGTCTCACCCAAAGAGTGGGGGCTATCCAGAAACCCATATAGTAGCACTATCCGGGTATACTGTGAAGATTCCTGGATCTCTGGATCCTTCCATTAAAGGACAAACATGTAGGTGGAGTTAGGAAGCAGTGGTATACAAAAGAAAGCATCTTTTAGATCTAGCACAGTGTGGAACTGAGTGTACCCAGGGATTTGGGAGAGGATAGTGTATGGATTAGGGACCATAGGATAAATGAGAATAAACTGAGTCATTCACTGCCCTAAGGTCTTGAACTAAGTGCTACTCCTCATGTGTTTTTTTCACAGGCAGGATTGGAGTTTTACAAGAAGGCTGGCAAGTCTGAGTCAGCCTGTACAATAGAAATTTTTCCAGGAGGGGCCACATCTTCTGTAGGGCTTCTGGTCTCAAAGGGTATTGGTGCTTGCATGGGTAGGGAAGGCCTGGCTAATGCTTTATGTTAATAGGCTCTCCATTGATGGCTTGTCCCAGAGTACTGTTATTCCATATGAACTTTGCCACTCAAGCCACTGTGTCTTCCAGGATGGGGGCAACTTCTGATCTTGGGTAACCAAAAGGGCCAGTACATGGATCTCCTTCTCAAGGGGGACTGAGACTTGTAAGAGATTCCCCTGGAGGGAAACTGAGGCTCCAACCTTGGATAATAAATCATGACCTATTAAAGGAAGAGAACACTCAGGGACATTCAGGGAGGAATGAGTAATTGCCTTAGATCCAATTTCACAAGTTAAAGGAAAGGTGAACCATCCATTCCAATCACTTCAGCTGGCATTGGAGATGTCCCATAGGTTGGGTCAGGACATAGCTTGTGGCCCCGGCATCCAACAAGAATTCAGATTTTTCTGCCTGTAACCTCAATGTTGACCCAAGGCTACTCAGTGGTGATGGCAATGAAACTCTTCAGGATTGCAGCCAGATAAGCAGTTTGGCCCCCTCAGGAGGAGGGGGTAGCCTTCTCATCCAAGAATCTAGCAATAAGAGGAGTGGGTTGAGGAGTTTCATTCTCTCTCAGCTTCCCTGGATGGGATGGGGAGTCCCTTTTCCAGTGCTCCTTCTTCTTACAGTAAGCACATTGTTTGCACCCAGTCCTATCGCAGCTGGTGGAGGTCTGGTTGCCCCTGTTTGGGTGTATTTCTGTTGCCTAGGGTCACCTCAAGGCAGACTTGTAATTATGGCAGCCAGAATTTGTGCCTTCTTTTTAATTCTTTCATCTTTCTTTTATTTGTTGTCCCACTCATGATTGTTAAAAACCTCAAAGGCCTCTGCTACTAATGTTGCCTTTGTGTTCTGGGGGTTAGTTTTACGTTTCTGAAGCTTTCTCCAAATATCTGGCACAGCTTGGGTTATATCTGGGCCAGAAGTGTTTGACCCTCATCAGGCTTTACGTATATATAAATATACTTTCTGAAAGGTCAAAGAGCCTATTAAAATACATAGGCAGATTTTCATTCCTTTTCTGAGTAATTTTGTTCACTTTGCCATAATTTAGTCACTTTTCTTGGTACCTTCTCATTCCCTCTGATATGCAATTGAGAAAATGACCTATTTTTGACTGGTTTCTTCTATCCTCATAAACCCATTGGGGGTTTTGTTCTGGGACCACTTCATCAGATGCCTGGTAAATGACATGGCCAGGATCAGATCTAGTAATCTCATCTGCATGTTCTCTGGCCTTTCTCAAGATCTGAGCCTTCTCATTAGGAATACAAAAATGGTTCAGAACTACTGCAACATCGTGGCAAGTCAAGGAAAAGGTTACACCCAACTTAAATAAATTCAACTCTAAACATATCTGGATTTTCCAACAACCAGCTACACTACTCCTTGCATTGACTTATCATTGAAATGGGGTACCCCCAAGCCATCTCTCCAATTCCATCCATTAGTTCTCAGAGGGCAAAGCAGCCCTGGGCTGGTGGGGAAGTAAAGGAGAGTGCCAGCTTGGAACCCAAATGCAACCCCATTGGAGATAGCACCAGGGGTTGTTTGAGAGTGAAAAGGGAACACTTCCCTGACCCAGCTTGATATGGAAGAGGCTCAGGGCTGGAGGAATGAGAGCCCACCATGGCAAAGGAAGTGCTGTTCCTGCCTGCCCCTGGAGAGGCATCACGAAGATAGGATCTAGAGGGTCAATGTCCAAGGCAGACATTGACTCCTCTTTCAATTGTTGTTTAAGAGATGCCACACAGGCTCTGTAAATGTCTCAGAGCTGGGATCCTGGTATAATTTCATAAAGGCCAGCACATATAGCATTTCAATCCATTTATTAGGATTTCTGCAATACAAATCTTATTGTAAAATAGTATAATACACAAAGATCCATTATTAGGTCAATTTCTCTTGCTTCAACAGGGGATGCTGAGGCCAAGCAACATGACAGAGAACCATCAGCTTCTTTTTTAGATTATCCAAATTAAATTGACCCCAATTACTGAGGATGCATTATATGGGGGAATCTTTTGGAACATTTGTAGTGTTTTCCATAATATAGCTCACGTCCTATAATCAAGGGGCCTGGCAAGGGGTGGGGCCCCCAGTTCTTACAATTATTACAGTTGTAATACTCCTCCTGGTCTCATTCAGCCAGCACCTCAATTTCTTAATGAGGGCCAAACAAGACAGGGAGGATGAGGGAAGGGGATCTGAGTGAGGGGGCTTGAGAGCCTCTAGCTCTTGAATTTTGGACGACAACTCTCGAAATCTAATAGACTATTTTGTACCAGCTCCAAGTAGAACTTACCCTTCCTCCACATTCGTTGACAGACTCTATAACAAGGGATGAGGTGATGGACCAGAAAAACAAAAAGAGGAAAGTGGTGATTTGTCCTAGTGAGTAATTCCTTCTCCTGGGAATCGTGAAAAGTCATGTCACACATGCAACAAGGAACAGTGAGGAAACACATTTTTGCTTAGACAAATGACAAAATAAATTGCAAACTTACAGACTCCACAAAGAAGACAAAAGTTGACGTAACTACTAAGAGGTTTCGAAGTTGGAGAAAAAAGGTCAACTTCAGGTTGCCAGCTGCTTTTTAGCTAGTACAGGAACAGGGGACAATTCCCCAGTTCAATACCAGATAAATGAGCCAGAGTCACTCCAGCCACCTAAACAGAACAGAAGATAGGTAAACAGGAGTCACTCCTTTTGCCCAAACAGAAACTGAAACCAAGGCTCCATGAGTCAATTAACTAAACACCAGGACTCAGGAGTCAAAACAGATGACAAGGAGAAGATGAAGGGAAAATATGGAAAGGAGAAACAAGAGGGAAGATAGAGGGAAGAAGAAAGGGAACAGGGACCCACCTAGAGTCCAGACCTGACTCACCAAGGCACCAATGCAAAAACAATAGTCCAGAATGGCCACTTTTGTTCATGTCCTGTCAGCTGCCTCCATCCTCTGACCAGTCACACTGACTACCCTAAAAGGTCCTAAAAGAAGCGTCCCATCTGGGGTGCCAGGAAACATTACCACAGCCCTAGACTCTTATAGTCTCTCCAAATAGAAATCAGGGAAGCTCACCAAACATAGCAGCAAAGGAAAGTTTATTCAGCTTGTGTACAAGGGAGCCAGCACTGATAAAGGAAATGGGCTGCTCCCCGAGGGTAGTGTGTGGGTTAGTTGTATAGGGTCTTTCTATAGGGAAGGGTTGCATCAGGGCATATATAGGAGGGGTTTTTCTAGTTTTTGTGCCATGGCTCAACATGTTTCATACATCATATGTAGCATTAGCTTTTTATGAATAAATATCCAACCCAGGGCATGATTTTTAGCATTAAAATTAAGAAGGGTTACCTATAGTTTAGGGAAATCTGTGTTTACAGAGTTCTTGGGAAGTTTCTAACCCCTGAAATAGGAGTTTGAAGTTAATATCCTCTTGGGTCTTCTGTTACTGATTGGCTGAAAGTTATATAAGCTCAAGCTTGAGTGAAGGGCTTTAATCCTTTTCCTCCAAATCATCTTAAAATAGGGGATCAACCAGCCTGCCTGCCTGTCTCAGTGTATAGTAGGCAAAGATCTATCAGATGTGAAGAATAACCATTTAAAAAGATTGCATTTTGTTAGATATTTAAAACTATTTTTGAGACATTAAGAAAATGAAAAGGGAAGTCACAAATCGAGAGTAATATTTTAAATTATATACTAACAAAGTACTTGTATTCAGAATATACAATAAATAAAATCTGGACCAATATTTAAGTAAATACTTTTCAAATATACATATATATAAAGTGGATATAATTATGTGGAAAAAGTTTTACATGGTTAGTAATTAAGGCAATACATATTAAAACCACATTGAGATACCACTGTACACCAACTTTAATGGCTAAAAATAAAGTGAGTGTTAACAGTGCTAGCAAGATGTAAAATGACTGGAATGTGAATATGTTAGTGTTAGGAATGGAGATTAGTACAGCAACTTTCAGGAAAAGATTGTCAGTATAAGCATGTGCTGCCTTGTATAGACCTATAATTTAGAAATTTTCTTGCCTATATTTTAGTACTATTTTCATGACATTCACCAAAATTAGGTCAGTAGTTATTTATTACTTGAATGACTGTGATGAGATCAGCAAATTAAAAAAGGTTACAACTCTTTTTTTTTTGAGTTGTGTGTTATGTATATGGGTATAGTGAGTGTGTGTGTGTGTGTTTGTTGTCAATGTATACAAGATCTAAATAATTCAAATGGCTTCTAAACTCTCCTCCCCATCATAGGCATTTGCTCTATTACTTGAAATTATACCTTGCCATATGACTTCCTTGGGTAAAAATGTGCTGTTTGTACCTTGTCTACAGAATTAAAACATTCCATTTATGTGACATTTAGCCAGGGTGATTACAGGACACAGTCCCCCTGGGGCAGTCTCAGTTCATGCCACTGCCTTATAATTATTAATAACACTGTCTTTCACTCCCACTGGTTTGGTTAATAATGTGAGTCAACTACACAGGGGTCACAGACCATGCATATTCATCTGTATCATGACTACTCATTTCACTCTACCTCACTTCAGATACATAGGGACCTTTCCTGAAGAATGCTTTTTCTTCCTCGTATGTCAGTGTTCTTTTTGCCTCTGACCATAATTGCATTTCTCCTTTCTCTCAGACTGAGATGGTGATCCTTCATAGATAAGCATAAATATTTTTTTGTCAAAGCTTTTATCCCTGCTCATCTGAAGACACTGCCCTTGATGTTAAAACTATTTTTCCTTTGTCCTTTTTCCAGTACTCATTACAGTGGATTGTTCTTCTTCATCATGTACTTTTCTTACCTGTGAGATTGAATACATGTCAAGGGCAAAGAGCATGACTTACTCGTCTTTGACTTTTTCTTAATGCCTATCACATTGCTGACACATAATAGTGTTCCATAAATATCTAATGAATAATTAAATACAATGACTTATTTGACTGCCTTGGTATTGTTTAACTATGTAACCATTTTGTAAAGCTGGTAAGGGAAAAGGAATGAGAAAAGAGACATTCAAGGATTTTACTAGACTTTTAAAGGGACTACGATACCATATATTAAATTATCTTGCTCTAAAACAGTTCATATAGTTTTCAGAATTCTGAGTTAAATTTAGCATTATCCATTAGAGGAATCAAGTCATGGATGACTTTTGAAAATTTTCTCCTTCGGTTATGAATGAAAATTTTATTTAAGATAATTTATTTATAACATTTTTAAATTCTATTGATTTTTTCGGTTAAAAAAGTTAATAAAAATGATTTGTTAGACTAAAGTAAATTTTATACATATTACAATAATGTAAAATGTGACATATACTTAACTCTGCAAATGATGCCACCATCATTGTATCAAAATATTTAAAACTACATGCACAAAATTAAATTAGATGATAACACAGCTTAATTATTAAGGAGTAAAATTGTTTAAAATTATAAAACACCTAGTAGAGCAGAAAGTTATATATTATAGTTTTGAAAAAGAAAGTCAATTTAATCAGGTAATTATTTAATCTTTTTTTTTTTTTTTTTTTTTTTTTTTTGAGACGGAGTCTCGCTTTGTCGCCCAGGCTGGAGTGCAGTGGCGCAATCTCGGTTCACTGCAAGCTCCGCCTCCCGGGCTCACGCCATTCTCCTGCCTCAGCCTCCCGAGTAGCTGGGACTACAGGTGCCCGCCACCACGCCCAGCTAATTTTTTTGTATTTTTAGTAGAGACGGGGTTTCACCGTGTTAGCCAGGATGGTCTCGATCTCCTGACCTCGTGATCCGCCCACCTTGGCCTCCCAAAGTGCTGGGATTACAGGCATGAGCCACCACGCCTGGCCAGTAATTATTTAATCTTTAAGCATATTTTAAAATAAGATTGGTGATATATCATAACATGTCTGAAATAAATTATGCACTTTCAAGGATAAAACTTTATTAAGAAAATAAAAACATTATCAAAAATCACCCAAGTACATTTTTAATGGGAAACGTAGATTTTGAGTTGTGAAACTACTACATTCTTAAATGTAATCTTATCTTGGAACATAAAACATAGAAGAAAACACTAAAATTTATTTAATAACTTTCTCACATTTATAAATTTGAATAAATTGTTCAGAAACAAAATTCCTTGATGTAAGCATCATAAGCAGAGGAGGGGTTTATCGTTTTCGTATTTTTGTATTTTGTAAACTAATGGTTTCCCTGGTCTAAGTTATTTTCTAATTCTGTGAATAAAACAATACCTGCAAATGACATTTGCTTTGCTGACCCATTAACTATAATTTTCTCAGTGTTAGTGTGTAGCTCACACCAATCCATATGTTTATATCAAAACTTTTTAATATTTCTCTTCTAAACTATGTTTTTAAGTGTCATGTCTTAGGAACCTTGGCATTTGTTATCTCTAACAATCAAGAAATATAAATTTCAACTTTGCACTTTTTGCTACTCACCAATATTTGTTTATTATAATAGAAAAAAGTGCATTGGACATGGTTATTAAAACATTATTACATAAGAATAATTGAAAAATACAAACAATTTCCTTGTACATAGATACATTTATTCATTTAATCTCAAGGATATTTCAATAGTGAAATAAGCCAGACACAGAAAGATAAATACTGTATAATCTCACTTATATGTGAAATCTGAAATAGATGCATAGAGACAGGGAGCAGAATGCTGCTTGACAGAGGCTGGAAGGAGGGGAAAAGGGGGAGATGATAGTCAAAAGTTACATAGTTTCAGTTATGGAAGATAAGTTCTGGATACCTACTATTGCATAATGCCCAGAGCTAACAATACTGTATTGTATAGTAAGTCCTCATTTAATGCTGTCAGTGCGTTGTTAAAAACTGCAACTTCAAGCAAAATGACATAGAAGAAAACCAATTTTACCATAGCCTAATTGATATAAACAAGAGTTAAGTGGCTAGCACATATTTGTGGTCACAGAAACATCAGCAATCTTCTAAATAAAGACTCAAAACACTTTAATATTAAACATTGAAATAAATGTGAGCTATATATTTATGTAAGGAAGAGGAATAAAAACAAGGAAGATAATTATGTACAAAATTTTTGGTGAATCAGCAAGCAATGGCAGTTGCAGTGGTGGTGGATTAAATAAAGGGATAAATGTTGGCAAAACAAAAATTGTAAGGAGCGCCTCTTATTACCACAAAGTTAAACAATCAGAAATAGAGCAGACTCACTGAGCACTTTTATGCTGCATTGTTTATTGTCATGCATTTTATGCATTCATTCATTGATTTTCCAACCTGCTTATTCCAGTTAAGGGTCCTGGGTGGCCATAGCCCATTCAGGTAGCTCTGCGTTCCTAGTGGAACCAGCCCTGGACAGGATGCCACCTCATTACAGGGTGCACTCACACACACACCCACACTCACTCATGCAGGTACAAATGTAGACATGATAATTCACCTCACGTGTACATCTTTGGGATGTGGGAGGAAACCAGATCATCTGGAGAAAACCTACACAGAAAGGGAGAGAAAGTGCAAACTCTACATCAGACTCCAAGTTCAGCTTTTGGACTCCTGGACTTGTACCAGTGGTTTGCCAGGGACTATTGGGCCTTCGGCTACAGAGTGAAAGCTGCACTGTCGGCTTCCCTACTTGTGAGGTTCTGGGACTTGGACTGGCTTCCTTGTTCCTCAGCTTGCAGACAGTCTATTGTGGGACTTCACCTTGTGATCATGTAAGTCAATTCTCTTTAATAAACTCCCCTTCATATACACATATATCTTATTACTTCTGCCCCCTTACAGAACCCTGACAAATACAGCATTCTTAACACACACACACAAACACAGACACACACACACAATAATAATGATATTAATAATGAAGAGGCTGTGAGGAAACTTTTGGAGGTGATATGTTTATGGCCTTGATGATGGTAGTGGTTTCACAGGTGTATACTTATCCTCAAACTCATTGGAATTATATAACTTAAATATGTACCATTAATTTAGAATGAATTCATGTCATTTAGCTAATATTCATTTGTAGCATATGCCTAGTTCTGTATTAAATGTCTTTATGGGCATGTCTTTATGGAAAAAATAAATCTCTGCCTTCATTGGAGTTTATACCCTAATGGAGAGAAATACTGTCAAGTATTTGATATGTATTCATGTAGTTTTTCCTCCATACATTTTTTTCCATTTTTAATTGGAATCATATCATATAGAAAGTATTGGGACTATTTTTTAATATTGTATTATGACATCAAATATCTTAATATGTGATTATTACATGCTGAAATATTCTATTTTTTTATATTGATACATTATGATTTTAACAAACTAGTTGTCAATAATTACTATTATAAAAATAAAACTGAATATTTCCTTAAGGGAAATTGTCTTCTTACTTCAAAAGCCTGTTTCCTGATTGAGAAAATCTTCTGGGCCTTTTTAAACAAGCTCAGTAATCCTTACATATTTTCTTACTTAGCTCTCATTTTTCTTTTTTCTTGTTAGCTATTTCAAATCTTTTCTGAAATCTTTAAACTTCTCAGCTGACTTACGTCTTACTTTACCCACAAAACAGAATCAATCAGGTAAGAACTCAGTTCTCTCACCAACCAAACAGTAACTTATCTCTACAGGCACCTATATTTTTAGATTTCCCTTCTTTTACAATTGAAAAGTTTATTTGGCTCCTTTTTTTTTTTCCTTTTAAGACAGGGTCTGGTGCTGCCCCCAACTCTTGGACTCAAGGAATCCTCCTACCTAAGTCTCCCACTAGCTAGAACTATAGGCACGTGCCACCACACCCGGCTAATGATTTGGTCCATTTCTAGAGCTAATAGTTCCAATATCCAAGATTCTATTACATTAGGTCTTTCAATGAACAAAAGCCTATTTGTTATTCATGATTTTTCCTTTTTTAAAACCTCTCACTTTATAAAGAATTATCCGAATTAAAACCTATAGATTTTTATATTGAATTAAAAACCTGTAGGTTTTTTACAACTACATGTGATAAATTTTGCTTTAATTTATTTTGAATGTGTGTGGATCAGATAAACATTTTTTGCTTGCTTATTTGTTTGTTCATTTTGTTTTGTTTTTACATATGAATGACCCAATTGCCAACATGATTTGTTAAAAAGATTCTACTTTCTAGGTTGCATTGCACTATATCACAATTCATTTACTCATTCATGAATATTTTAACCTTTTAACTATAATAAATAGTTGTCAATATGCATGCACCAGTTTTAATTTTTTCCCCTGCTTTCAATTATTTTGAATATATATCTAGTAGTACGAATGCTGGCTCATATAATAATTTTATGTTTAGTTTATTGAGGAGTTGCCAAACTGCTTCCAGAATAAATGCATCATTTCACATTTCCACCTGTAATGTATAATGGTTCAATTTCTCTATATATCTTCATAAATATTTTCTTTTTTTTTATTCTTTTTTGCCAGGCACAGTGGCTCATGCCTGTAATCCCAGCAATTTGGGAGGCCAAGGTGAGAGGATCACTTGAGCCTAGGAGTCTGAGACCAGACTGGGCAACACAGGGAGACTCCATCTCTAAAAAATTTTAAAAATTAGCTGGGCATGGTGGTGCATGCCTGTGTTCCTAGCTATGTAGGAGGCTGAGATA
This sequence comes from Pan troglodytes, assembly GCF_028858775.2. Classification (NCBI taxonomy): domain Eukaryota; kingdom Metazoa; phylum Chordata; class Mammalia; order Primates; family Hominidae; genus Pan; species Pan troglodytes. Next base: position 74,232,574 of record NC_072412.2, on the reverse strand, counting down.
GGAGGATCACTTGGGCTCTGGAGGTTGAAGCATCAGTGAGCCATGATCATGCCATTGCACTCTAGCCTGGGCAACAGTGAGACTCTGTCTCAAAATTTTTTTTTTCTTTTTAACAATGATAGCCTTCCAAGTGGGCATTAAGTGATGTCTTATTGTGGTTTTGATTTAGATTTCACTAATGGCTATTAACACTGATATCTTTTCATATTTTTATTGATTATCTGCAGAAGAAACAACTATTTAAGCACTTTGCCTTTTTCAAAAAAAAATTGGATAGTTTTTTTGTTGTTTAGCTGTAAGAATTCTTAATTCTGTATAATGGACTATAATTCTGTATAATGGACTCTTATTATATTATGACTTGCAAATATTTCCTTTTAATATTTGAATTGCCTTTTTACTCTCTTGGTAGTATTCCTTGACACACAAAAATTTATAATTTCAATGAAATTCAACTTATGTATATATGTATATTTACTTATAAATATATGTATATTTCTTTGCCTTTCACATTATTTTCTCTCAGTTTTTCAATTTGATCAATCTCTATTGATCTATATTTAATTTTAAATTTAGAGCTTTTCAGTTTTTAAAATTTTCATCTTTTTAAAATTTTTTGATGCCAGTGTTTATGTCTGCTTATATTTTGTGCATTTAAAGAACAAAATTTTTAGGTTCAAGGAAGAATTCTCATGGTTTTTCTAATTGAGTAAAACAGAAAATACAGGTTTTGCAAATTGCTGGGCCCTTTCTTCTTAAATCGAATATCAGTGAAAGTCAAGTTATGAACTATTAAAAGCTGAATTCTTAGCTTCATTACACTTTTGTGTCACCTGGAAACTTTAGGTGTTTATACACACATACATACACACACACATGGTTTATATAAATATATGTAGAAATACATATATATGTTGTACATACACACACATATATATGGTGTTCAACATAATGTTTGAAATACCTATACATTGTGGAATAACTAAATCAAACTATTTAATGCATACATTACCTCACATACTTACTTTTTTTATTATGAGAACACTTAAAATCTACTCTTTCAGCAATTTTCAAGTATACAATACATTGTTATTAACTCTAGTCACCATGTTGTGCAATAGATTTCTTGAAATTACTCTTCCAGTCTAACTAAAATTTTCGACCCTTTGAACATCTGATTTTTCTTTATATCTTCTATTGTAACGTTTGATTCAAGATAATTTGTTTTGCTCATTTAAGCATTTTAAAAAATGGTTTAAAATATTAGATATTTATAGCATCTGTGTCATCTTTGTGTTTGTAGCCTATTTATTTTTCCTATGTGAGTTGATATTTTCCTGGTTCTTCATATAATGAGCAAATTTGTATACTCTCAACATTTCATTTATTACATTATAAGACTCTGAGTCCAGTTTAAAGTCTATACATAATGTTGTTAATTTTATTTTTGCATAATACTGATCTGTTTACTTTTGGGTTTCAAGATCCCACCTGCCTTCTATGGCTATATGGTTCCAGTACCAGTTCAGTTTTCAAAAACATTGTACTGTTCTTTCTTTTTATTATCTTTTTGTGTCACCCAGTAGATTGTGATCTATTAATTAACAGTTCTCAAAATATTTGGTCCCTGTTAAGATCTAATATATATACATGCAGCTCAGGGTTAAACCTTGAGGTTCATAAAAATAATTTTATTGGATTGCTTTCAGGAGTTCTTCCATCTTCATCATCCCTTCCAGATTTTGCTGTCCCCAGTAGATCCCCTTTCTGGCCACCTGAGTATAAACTTGAGTTTTTGGACACTCTTCCATGTCCCTTCATTTTTGGTACAACA